>NC_133650.1:186612828-186912828 GCF_009905375.1 Apium graveolens
AAAATGATTTTATAAAGTCTCTAAAAATCCAAGTTATTTTATGGTATAAATTTTATAATTTTTAAACTTGTATTTTATTTTATAAAAATAAATCATTATAAATTTTAGTGTTCATATTTAGCAAATTACAAGAAAGCCCTTGCATGCAAACCACCCTCTCATTCTTTTCAAGGACAAAGAGGACAATTCCAACCCCACTAACTCTTATTTTTCTAGCCAATTTCCTTCTTTACCCTTACATGCAAATTGAACCAAGTTCAAGTGGAAGGCTAATCATGTCGATTCCTAATTCCACTCACTTTTGACAATAAAAACCATAAAACAAGCAAAGACATGATCATTTCACTTCACTCACCACCACACTTTCTCTTCCTCCCTCCTCCCTCTCCCACTCTCGACTTTTAGCCGAAACCCCCATCCCCATTTTTTTTTCTTCATTCCTCAACCAAGCTTCTACTCTTTACACAAGTAAATGTTACTCCCCATACCATGATCACTCATATTTCAAAGAGTTTTGAGTAGAAAGTTTAAGTTTAAAGGTTGTATGTAAAGGTTTTAGTGAAACTCAAAATACAACCTTGATTCTTGTGAGTTTAGGGTTGTTATTGAGAGGACTACAAGGAATGGATAAGTGCCAAGTCTTGAGAAGGAAACTCTTGATGATTAAATGGCCATTCCCATCCATTTCATTCGGCCATGACCATATGGGAGCCGAATGAATGGTCCTTGAGATCATTCTTGTTGTTTTGCTCAAATTTTGCATGTTTATGTGATAATGACTTGAATTTTGTGGTGAAAATTTGATAAAACTCCTTGCATGCTAAGTGATCATCTAGGTATAGCTCATTCTAGGCTTGCATGTCAATTTTATGGAAGAATATATGTAGAAAATGTGTTGTTTTGGTTTGCAAAACCCGAGGACATGCATGCATGTGGATTTCTCTTAGAATGTTGTAAGATTTTGATCATTTGGAAAGATTTTGTTAGTGAGCCTCAATTTTAGTAGGAATAATGTGTTAATATTGATTTATTCTTCTTGTTGCATGGTAATAATTCATGGTTATCTTTTATAAAATGCATATCTTGTGGTTTCAAAAACTTAATGATTGGTGAGTTGAGAAATGTGATCTCTTTTGTTTTGCCATAATTGTACCTTAGGTAAGGATGATCTCACACAAGGTTAGTTTGAGAATAAGGGAGTTAGTTCAGTAGATTACCATGTATAAGTCTTGGTTTAAGTATTGGGATGTTGGTAGTTGAGTTTGTCAAGTCAAAACCTTGGAGAAATGAGAGTTATAGTTTCTGCAGAAAATCAGTTTAGTACCCTGAGGTTTAGAGTGAGTTTTGACCATGTCATTGATGTGCACTTTGAGGCCCAAGCCACCAGAAGTTAGTATTGGGAGTATATAAAAGGTTTTAGGAGTTGGTTGGAGGTTTGCATGTCTTTTGGTTAGGTGCACAAGTAGAATAACAAAATCTGTCCAGCAGGGGACAGTTTTGTTGCAACTTAGAAATATGAAGATTTGACCATGTCATGGGTAGGCCCTCATTAGGACCTATTGGGCCTTAGTTAGAGGGAGTGTCAGAGAAGTTTTTCCAACCATAGTTCATAGGATATGAGTTAGAACCATATGTCACAAGTTAATTCAAGTCAGGACGTTTTCTGCCCAGAAAAACAGGGGAACCTTGGACTTTTAGCTTAGGCCCAAGAAGGCCCAAGCCAGGCCCTTGAGCCACATCAAGTTTTTGAGATGCCCTTAGGTCAGGAGAGTCTTGTGTAAAAGTTTTGAAGGAAAACTTGTAGTGTAAGAGTGCCTAATGCACTCAAGAAACTATAGTTTTCATTCTGAAATTTGCACCAGTGAGCGCTTTCACTTATCACATAGTTTTAGAACACTTAGAAGTGAGTATTAGGTCGACCACCATAGTTGTAAGATGTTATAAGGTCAGTAGAGCTAAAGGCACAAGTGAGAGTCAATAGGTTTTGGATAATTTAGGAAAGGCACATCGAGATAGGAAGCCAAAATTAGAAGACCTTGTCTAGTTTAGCGACCAAGTGATTTAAGATGTGAGTCGAGATCATCCAAGCCTAGTGTTGCATTATGGTATATATGGTGTTATTTGGTGTTAATATATGATATGTGAATATGTGGCTATGTGTGTACTTTTGTAATTTAAAAGTGAATATGAAATTAAGTGCATATATGCCTAAGTGCCATCCGTGTTTAATTTCAAGTTGTAAATAGGTTAAGATGGTAAGAATATATTATAATGAGGATTATTATTATTATGTAGAATCTCGAGACGAGGGAAAACTTGCCATAAAGGTCGAGTGAAGCTCCAGTTGCTCCTACCAGTCAGACCAGACCAGCCTTTCTCAAGGCAAGTGATTCAACTTGACCTTCATATTTACTATAAACAGTTCATATATATATTGATGCAATTATCCTGAGTCATTTGACATGTTTTAAATCAAGCGTATCTTTCGTTTATCTTTGAATTATATAGAAATGCCATGAACCCTCGAGTATGTATTGCAAGTAGTTCAAAAGCCTTTTCATGTTAGTTAAATGCCATGATAAAATAAAGAGTTGATATATTACTTGATTGATCCTCTTGATTAACATGCTGATGATTCCTAAGTACTGATATCTCATCCTGATACTTGAATCCCTATAGAACCTTACCTTGAACCCTGAAAGTCAGAAACTTATCAAAGTGATCCCTCATTGATTGATACCCCTCTTTCTTATCCTAAAGCTTGACAACTCTGATATATCCTGAGTTAAAGAATCATTTCTTCATACCTTAACACCCATAGTATTCATGAAGCTTATCTTCTTAATGATCCAACACCTGTACTTTGACGAGAAACCATTGCTTTAAGCCCAGTTTGGCATTACCCCTTTATATTATCCATTAGTCTCACTAAATTTTCCTGTCCAAGTTCTGACATATGAAAACCTTTTGGTTACCCTAATAGAGTAAAATTTTGTAAATCATGGCCCTGAAATTTAGTACCATATTTCCCGTGTTTCGAGTTGATCTATAATCCCTTAATAAAAATGTTTACTGTTAAAAGAGATTTTGTTATAATTCGGCATCAGTTTTTGAAATAAATAAAATATGGGTTTTCAGTCCCAAAGGGGGATAAATGTTTTCCTTGAATAGTGGATCTGGACTGAGACGCGAGTCCTTTCCACACTTATATTAGGCTTAAAAGTTGCCTAGGGATTCCCGTTAATGTTTTAGAACCCAGCGAGGTTCGGGATTACTTCGCGGCTGATCACCGGCTGTAATCCGTAGCGTCATAAAATGATTTTGATTAAGACATGATTTTAAAATTGTTTTGATACAAGCAAAATGATGCCATCTCACATAGTTTTATCTCTCGTTACCATTGGTTATATCTTTCCATTGTCATTCTTTAATGTATATCTCGATTTATATTTTATGTCGTACTGTTAGCACTTGTTGAGCATTTGGCTCACTCCTTGCTTTACCATGATATTACAGCTAGCAGCTATGGTTAGATTCAAGCAGACTGCCCGTAAGACCTGTGATGCTGATGCTTATGTTCGAGCTCAGTTTGAATAAGTAATAATAGTTTGTGTGAGGACTCAGTATTTAAAATCAGATGTAATAGTTGGTAGTGTTGGGCTGTTCCAAACCCTAAACTGTAAGATCTTGGAGTTGGTTGTGTATTCTTCTTTTAAAAATGATGTAATAGTTATATTTAATTTGCTGTTTAAGTTGGGGGCGTGACAAATTCATTTAACTCTTCCTGCATTGCTTGCACCCAATCAGCATCTTGAAGAGCTTCTTCCACTTTCTTTGGTTTAGTCTGAGAAAGAAAAGAGTGATAGAGACATTCATTTGATGTTATTGTCCTAGTTCTTATACCTGCTTTAGGATCTCCAATAATCAAGTCAGGTGTATGTGCTTTAGTCCACTTCCTTGCAGATGGAAGATTATCTCTAGAACTGGCTGCTCCCCCATGATCCATGTTGTCTCCATCAACATTCTCTGATGCTCCCCCTGAAATTATGCTCCCTGAGTTGGATCCTTCAGAATTTGAGTTTCTAGAATTATCAGAATTTGGCCCATCAGAACTTGATGAATCAGAATTTGAGTTTCCAGAATTATCAGAACTTGCCCCATCAGAACTTGATGATTCAGAACTTGAAGAGCCTGTTCTTGGTTCTGATGCTTCTTGAGATGTGGTTGGATCTTCAATATGATCCCCCTGCACAGGTGCATTTTCCTTTGGCATAGTCACCACAGTTTCAATAACATCAGAGTTTAACCCATAAGAGTTTGCAGTATCAGGATTTAGACTATCAGAACTTACAGAATCAAAATTTAAAGCTTCATTCTCAAATCTCAACTAATCATGATCATTGAAATCTTCAAGTCCAGTAATCTTCTTATCATTAAAAGAGACATTAATCGATTTCATGACAACCCTTGTTCTCAAATTATAGACTCTGAAGGATTTTGTGGAAAGTGGATATCCAACAAAAATTCCTTCATCAGCTTTTAGATCAAATTTAGATAGCTGTTCAGGACGAGTCTTAAGAACAAACACTTGCATCCAATTACATGATTGTACTTCAGATTTGGCTTCTTTTTCTTCACCATCTCATATGGTGTCTTTCCATGCTTGTTGATAAGTGTTGCATTCTGAGTAAAACAAGCAGTCTGCACAGCTTCAGCCCAAAAATAGGTTGGTAACTTTGCTTCATCAAGCATAGTTCATGCAGCTTCAATAAGAGTTCAATTCTTTCTTTCAAGAACTCCATTTTGCTGTGGAGTTCCAGGAGCAGAAAATTCATGCTTGATTCCATGGTCTTTGCAGAACTCTTCCATAATCAAATTCTTGAACTCAGTGCCATTATCACTTCTTATGATTTTTACAGAGTCTTTAACCAATTTATCCAGTTGTTTGACATGATCAATCAAAATAGATGAAGTTTCACTTTTTATGTGCAAGAAATACACCCATGTGTATATAGTAAACTCATCTACTATGACCATAGCATATTTCTTCTTTGCAATAGACATGACATTCACTGGACCAAATAGATCAACATGTAGTAGGTGATAAAGCTCAAGAATTGAAGATTCAGTCTTGCTCTTGAATGAAGATTTTCTCTATTTTGCCTTTTGACATGAATCACAAAGGCCATCAGGAGCAAATACTGATTTTGGCAGTCCTCTCACAAGATCTTTCTTGACTAGTTCATTTATATTGCTGAAATTTAAATGAGAGAGTTTCTTGTGCCAATCTCGGCTTTCTTCAATTGCTGCTCTACTTAATAGACAGATTGCAGAACCATCAGAACTTGTTGAAAGCTTGGCTTCATAAATGTTACCATGCCTATATCCTTTCAGAACAACTTTGCCTGCATATTTGCTTACAACTTCACAGTGTTCTTCAATGAAATCCACATGATAACCTCTATCACAGATTTGACTAACACTTAGCAGATTGTGTTTAAGTCCTGAGACTAGAGCTACTTTTTCAATGATGGCATTCCCAAGATTGATATTGCCATATCCCAGAGTTTTTCCCATGTTTCCATCTCCATAAGAAACACTTGGGCCAGCTTTCTCCATAAAGTCTGATAGCAGGGATTTATTTCCATTCATATGTCCTAAACATCCACTGTCCAGAACTAGGATGTTTTTCCTGTTGCCCTGCAATCACAAAGACCACTAATGATTAGTTTTAAGGACCCAGACTTGCTTGGATCCTTTGGCCTTATTAAGTTTGTTAACATTTGCAGCGGATTTAACATCAGAGTTTATGTTAACATTTTTCTTATCAGAATTTACAATATCAGACTTTGAATCAGAACTTACACTAGAAGATATAATGCTAACTTTCTTTAAAGAAGGTTTTATTTGATAATAATCATAGTACAAACTATGATATTCCTTACAAGTATAAATGGAATGCCATAAACTACCACAATAAAAACAAGGATTTTGTGGCCTATATCTAACAGACTGACTTTTAACTCCTGATTTTAAAGATAAGGAGTTTATGTTTTTATTCTTCCTATAAAAAGAAGCCAGATGGTTAGAATTTCCACAATTATAACATTTCTTTCTAAAAGCATTAGGAACAGGTTTATAATTATTGCTTTTATTCACACCTTCCTTTCCATTCCTATTTTTCCTAGGTGGCTTTACCTTGTTTACATCCTTAACATCTTTCAGCTTATGCTTAAGCTGCTTCTTTGTCATTAAGCCTATGTTAACTTCAATTGTCTTATCATGTTTCAATTTGTCAGAAGTTGACTCTGCCTTACCTTCTGTCTCAGTATCTTTCATCTTTTCAGAATCAGACTTTACAGATTTAGCTACAAACTTAACAGGATTTAACTTAGACTTAGTAGTCTGTTTAACAATAACTGGCTTAATTTGTTCAGTTCCTGTTTCACCTTTATCATCTCCATAACCTAAGCCCTCTTTCCAGTTTCCACTACTTAACAAATTCTGAGTTGTTCTTCCAGAGTTAGTCCAAGTCCTGATAATCTCTCTTTCCTTTTCTAACTCAGTTTTTAGAAATTGATTCAATTTTAACACTTCATCTCTAACATAAAAATCATAATCTCTTTTTTTCTGATTTTGATGGAACATAACTCACTCCTTTTCTAAATAGTCATTCCTTTTCTTAATAGCCAAATTTTCAGAAGTTAACCTTTCACATGTTAAAGTTTAATGTCTATAACTAGTGAACATGGTTTTAAGATATCTTCTCAACTTAGTAATATCATCAGTATGAAAAGCATAAGTTGTTTGAGGTACCTTTAACTCAGGAGCTTCAGAACCGCTATCAGCATTTGCCATCAAAACATAGTTCACCTCACTTTCAGAATCTGAAGTGTCTGTCCAACTTTTCTTCTTTGTGACAAGTGCCTTGCCTTTGTCACCTTTTCCTCTCTTGCAGTCAGGAGATATGTGGCCTTTCTCACCACAATTGTAGCATTTAACATTTGAGTAGTCTTCTCTGTCAGACTTTCCAGCTTTGCCTTCAGATTTTCTGAATCCCTTCTTATCAGAACTTCCACTTTTCCTGGAAAACTTCTTTCCCCTTCTGAATTTCCTGTAAGCTATCTTTGTGATACCTTTCACCATAAGAGCACACAACTTCATCATCTCTTCATCAACATCCATCTCAGATAGACTTTCAGTTTCAGAATCCTCATCACTATCAGAACTTGATGACTCAGTATCAGACTTTGTGATGAGAGCCTTTCCTTTGCCTTTCTTTGAGACAGCCACTTTAGGGGATTCCTCCTCATCCTTAAGAGCAACTGTTCTTTGATCCATCTCAAGTTCATGAGTTTTGAGCATACCATAAATTTCATCAAGAGTAGTTTCATCAAGAGTATAGTTGTCTCTTATAGTAGTTGCCTTCAAATCCTAACTTTCAGGAAGAGCTAAAAGGAATTTAAGATTATTATCTTCAAGATCATATTTCTTATCCACCAGTGACTGATCATTCAAGAGTTTGACAAATCTGTCATATAAACCAGTTAATGACTCATCAGGTTTTGAGTCAAAGTGCTCATACTCTTGAGTAAGTATAGTCCTCATGTTCTTCTTAATTGAATCAGTTCCTTGGCATCTAGTATCCAAGGCATCCCATATCTCCTTTGCAGTCTTGCAGTTAATTACCCTGTTTGACATGACATTATCAATGGCACTATACAGCAAATGTCTTACCTTTGCATCCTTGCCAATAGATGAGATATCTTCAGCTGTATATTCACTTTTCTCCTCTGGCACAGTCTGTGCTGGCTGATCTGTAACTACAACAGAGAGCTTGATTGGCTTATGTGGACCTTCATTAATTCTGTCAAGGTATTCTGGATCTGTAGCTTCCAGAAATATAGTCATCCTCACCTTCCATATGGAATACTCAGAAGGTTTCAGTATGGGAACCCTAATAGTCTTATATCGATTATGGATTTGAGTCTTTGGAGTTTCTTCAGTTTTGGTGGGCTTGGTTGGAGATTGTGTTTCTTCAGACATGATTATTTTTGGATCTTTACTGTATGTATGTTAACAGATTGCTCTGATACCACTTGTTAGGTCACACACACTGTAGAAGGGGGTTGAATACAGTGTCTAGCACAATCAAATCGAATTAAGAACACAAGTATGAAACACAAAATAATCTTATTAATAAAACAGTATTACAATGGAACCGTTCTCTCTCAGTGATTAACAAATATCACGAGAGCTGCTAGGGTTACAATGAATAATATTCTCGATTAAGATAACACATATAGTGTAAACCCTATGCTGTGTTTATATAAACACACAATTACAAGATAATCTTCTACTTGATATCGAAAATAAGTCTGCATCCTAAAATATATCAACTAGTTATCTTTTCTTCCAAGTACTATATTCTTCATAGAATTCTTCTTCATGCATATCTCTTCTTATTTTAGTCTCGATCTTCTTTCCTTTCAATCAGCCGCCTTTCTTATCTGAAAGTCTCCTTAAGTCCTGATATTATCTCCTGATAAATATCTTCTGATAACTTAAGTTCTGATAACTTAAGTTCTGATATCTTAAGTTCTGACTTCAGTATAAGTACTGATTTCCAGTTAAGTCCTGATTTGTCCTGTTAGTTAAGATCTGAAAACAAAACACATATCATCATTAGACATGACATCACAAATATATCTAACAATACAGTATTTCTATCTTCTGTCATCCTATCCCCTATAAATCCTAGTACAGCAGTAGCATAATCAAAATGATATTGAGTAATCAGAGCATACCCAAATTGCTGACTTACAATAGGAATTACATCAAAGTTTGAACATCTGTTTGAAAAAGTTCTGGTGATGCAGTCAAAGAAGAAACTTCATTCCCTCCCGATGTAGGGTCTCTTCAACTGCCCAAGCTTTGACAAACTTTTCTCATAGCCCAGATTGGCCATTAGCTGTTGAAGAGCTGGCTCCTCAATTGTTGAATAAGTGTAGTTTTCTGGAAATTGTAGTGCTTGGCGAACTGTAGTCATAGTCACCACATGTGCATCCTCCCCTGTTGTGAAAATAATACTAGGGGACCTATTTGCTCCACCATCATCATACACACCACTTCTCCAAAACTCCAGCATTTGAGTTCCTGAGAGAGATTGAGGTTGGGTCAGCGCATACCCAATCTAGCTGTTAGCAAGGATGTCCTGAATGCAATGAAGATCTGTTGGGACTTCATCCTTGTTGAGAATAGCTAAGTAGTTGTTAGGAACAAACTTAGCTCCATTGAAAACAATGTCTTTTGGTGCCATTTCTATAAGAAATAAGTGAGAAAATAGAGTGTACATAAGGTGTTTGATAAAAGTCCTGTCAGAAACTAGCTTCAGAGAATATTAGAGAGAGAGAATAAGAGAGATTAGAGAAAGAAAAGTAGGTAAAAGATTATAAAATCTTTTAACTCCCATATATATACTCTCATTTATGTTGTTGAAATTTAAATGAGAGAGTCTTTTGTGCCAATTCCAGCTTTTTTCAATTGATGCTCTACTCAACAGACAGATTGCAGAACCATCAGAACTTGTTGAAAGTCTAGCTTCATAAATGTTACCATGCCTTTAACCTTTAAGAACCACTTTGCCTGTAGAATTGCTTACAACTTCACAGTGTTCTTCAAAGAAATCCACATGATAACCTCTGTCATAGATTTGACTCACACTTAGCATATTTTGTTTAATTCCTGAGACAAGAGCTACTAATTTAATGATGACATTCCCAAGATTGATATTGCCATATCCCAGAGTTTTTCCCATGTTGCCATCTCCATAAGAAACTCCTGGGCCAGCTTTCTCCACAAAGTCTGATAGCAGGGCTTTATTTCCAATCATATATCTTGAACATCCACTGTCCAACAATAGGATATTTTTCCTGTTGCCCTGCAATCACAAATACCACTATTGGTTAGTTTTAAGGACCCAGACTTGCTTGGATCCTTTGGCCTTATTAAGTTTGTTAGCATTTGCCACTGATTTAATTTCAGAGGTTATGCTAACATGCTGTTCATCAGACTTTATATCAGACTTTGCATCAGACTTTATACTAGAAGGAATAATACTAACTTTCTTCAAAGAAGTTTTTATCTGATAATAATCATAGTACAAACTATGATATTCCTTACAAGTATAAATGGAATGCCATAAACTACCACAATGAAAAAAGGATTTTTTGGATTAAACCTAACAGACTGACTCTTAACTCCTGATTTAGGAGGTAAAGAGTTTATATCTTTATTTTTCCTGCAAAAAGAAGCAAGATGGTTAGAGTTTCCACAGTTATAACATTTCTTTCTAGGAGCATTAGGAACAGGCATATTATTATTGTTCACACCTTCATTTCTATTCCTATTTTTCCTAGCTTCCTTTACCTTATTCACATTTCTAATCTCTTTCAGTTTATCTTGAGCTGCTTCTTAGCATTAAGCCTATATTTACTTCAGCCGGCTTATCCTGTTCTAATTTGTCTGAAGTTGACTTTTCCTTGACTTCTGTCCAAGACTCTTTCATCTTTTCAGAATCAGACTTTACAGTTTTTGCTACAAACTTAACAGGATTTACCTATGGCTTAACAGTCTGTTTAACAACAATTGGCTCTATTTGCACAGTTCCTTTCTTACTTTTATCATCTCCATAACCTAAGCCCTCTTTCCAGTTTCCACTACTTAGTATGTCCTGAGTTGTTCTGCGAGAGTTAGTCCAAGTTCTGATGATCTCTCTTTCCTTTTCTAAATCAATTTTTAGAGATTCATTCAATTTTAACACTTCATCTCTAACATACAAAGCATCATCTCTTTCTTTCTTAGTTTGATGAAGAAAAACTAACTTCTTTTCTAAATAGTCATTTCTGTTTTTAAAGGCAAGATTTTTAGATGTTAATCTTTCACATGTTAAAGTACGATCTCTATAAATAATGAACATGGTTTTAAGATATAATCTCAACACAGTAATATCATCAGTATGAAAAGCATAAGTTGTTTGAGGTACCTTTAATTCAGCAGTTTCAGGACTGCTATCAGCATTTTCCATCAAGGCATAGTTCACCTCATTTTCAGAATCTGAAGTGTCTGTCTAGCTTTTCTTTTTTGTGACAAGTGCCTTGCCTTTGTCACTTTTTCCTTTCTTGTAGTCAGGAGATATGTGGCCTCTTTCAGCACAATTGTAGTATTTGACATTTAAGTTGTCTCCTCTGTCAGACTTTCCTCCTTTTCCTTCAGACTTTCTGAACCCTTTCTTATCAGAACTTTCACCTTTCCTGGAAAACTTCTTGCCCTTTCTGAATTTCCTGTAGGCATCTTTGTGATACCTTTCACCATAAGAGCACACAGTTGCATCATCTCTGCATCAACATCAACTTCAGATAAACTTTCAGTTTCTGAATCATCATCATCAGAATTTGATGACTCTGAATCAGACTTTATGATGAGAGCCTTTCCTTTGCCCCTTTTTGAGGCAACCACTTTAGGAGATCCCTCCTCAGCTTTAAGAGCAACTGTCCTTGACTTTCTTCCATGCGTATTGCTCCTTTGATCCATCTCAAGTTCATAAGTCTTGAGCATACCATAAATTTCATCAAAAGTAGTTTCAGTATGGTCATAGTTGTCTCTTATGGTAGTAGACTTCAAATCTCAA
The DNA here is from genome assembly GCF_009905375.1 of Apium graveolens. Taxonomy (NCBI): domain Eukaryota; kingdom Viridiplantae; phylum Streptophyta; class Magnoliopsida; order Apiales; family Apiaceae; genus Apium; species Apium graveolens. The sequence goes on from NC_133650.1 coordinate 186,624,518, forward strand.
TTTTCAGGAAGAGCTAAAAGGAATTTTAGATTTGAATCTTCAAGATCATATTCCTTGTCCACCAGTGACAGATCATTCAAGAGTTTGACAAACCTGTCATATAAGTCAGTTAATGACTCATCAGCTTTTGAGTCAAAGTGCTCATACTCTAGAGTGAGTATAGTCCTCCTGTTCTTCTTGATTGCATCAGCTCCCTGGCATCTTATCTCCAAAGCATCCCATATTTCCTTTGTAGTCTTGCATCCAATTACCCCGTTTGACATGACATTATCAATGGCACTATGCAGCAAATGAGATGTCTTCAGCTGTGTAATCACCTTTCTCCTTTGGTATGGACTTTGCTAGTCGATCAACAACTGCAACAGAGAGCTTGGTAGGCTTATATGGTCATCCATTAATCCTATCAAGGTATTCTGGATCTGTAGCTTCCAGAAACATAGCCATCTTCACTTTCCATATGGGATACACATAAGGTCTTTGTATGGGAACCTGTAACACCCCCAAATCCGGGGTCGGGGATCCGGGTTGTCACGAGTTCCATTTCCCTTAATAACACCCAATCTTAATAAACAATCAACTACTCTGTACTGTGACCCCACAATAAACACACACACCACAAGTTATAGTCTCAGAGATGAATATCCAAAAATAACACGAGTCATTTTATTCCACAATTATATGCCATTACACCTTAAAAGGGTTTCTGAATAAATTTACATTTCTTTGCCATTATTACAATTCATAAAGATACATAAGTCTGCTACATCAAAAGTTGAAAGCCTAGCCTCTTGGTAGTTCCTACCTCAGCTACAGCGATATCAACGCCTATAGGAAACTGCGGAACGTTTTCTATCCGCTCGTGAATTGGGAGCTTGGTCCTGTTCATCATGTCTATCTGTTGTTGTGTGATGAAAGAAGAAAGCAAGGGTGAGAAACAAGCCCACCGAAATAATATGTATAATAATTAACAATATATGAGCATTCTCATAGTACTCATGAAAGTCTTGGTCAAGAAGAAATGAACCAAGTTTGATATCTTAACGCGACGATGTCGCAAAATATTCAGTATATATACTTTTCAAAATCTTTGAAATCCTCTTCCATATATAATATACACAGAGTTCCAGTTTATAACTGTATAAAAATATCGTTGCAAGGTGATCTTATATAACTAACCTTGTCTCAACGTTTTTCTGAAAATCTTTGTCATGCATAAGATAATCATTAACCAGATATAAGTTGAAAAGATGAAGTTACAAAATTGTTGGGTCCCAATGTGTTTGTAGAAGGGGGGGTTGAATACAAACAGTACCGAATAATCGAATTAAATGCGGAATAAAAAATGTGAAACAAAATTCAAGTTAAATAAAAATATTATTAAACTTGAAAGGTATTACAACAACTGTATCGATTACAAGGAATTAATCTCAAATTAATTATCACAAATCTAGAATAAATTCGACATGAACTTTTTCTATTTTTGTAATAAAAAGATTCAAATGCTAAACGCAATTTGAGATTAAGTTCTAGGGATTTTGATCCGCTAGATTGTTACACAAGAACAAGATAAAGATTTCTAGTTGATTGGATTTAACTTTACAATCTAGAGATTGATCTTGAATTAAACAGATGAAAAATGTAATATTTCAAGGCGGCTGCTTTTCTTGTTCTTTGTTCTTCTGTTTGAATGATAGATAATTGAAAGAAGGTCTTCTACTTCTTTTTAATCAACAAACCAATAGAATTGAATTGGCATGACAATCCTATAGCTGGCAAGACTTTCGGTAGGACAATTGAATGAACTAGCAAGACAATCTGAATGAACTAGCATGACAATCAGAATGAACTAGCAAGACAATTATCCTCCTAGAGTAACTTTCGGTATGACAATGGAAAATGGCCTAGCATGACAATCGGTATGACAATCCAGATTGTCATGCTAGTTCATTTCCATTTGTCTTGCTGATTTAAGATTTGAATTTAATCCAATTAAACTTCTGAAAATTCCTAAAATTAATTCAGAATTAATTAATCAATTAATTCAATTAATAAATAAATTATTCTTCGCAGATATAATTTATTTTCTTAATTAAATTAGATGAATTAATTAATTAATAGAGAATTAATTCTAGTCTTGAGCAGCAACCATTCTTCTGCAAATCTTCTGAAAATCACTGAAAATTATGAATCAATTCCACCACTTCAACGTTGACACTCGATGTACTGTCTGGTTCATGAGTGACTAACTTCCGTGACGTTTCTTCATGTCTTGACTCTGACACTTTGATTTTCTTCAGATTAAATCCTTGTAATTTATTGATACCCTGACGAGATCTCTGTCACTTGATTAAATCCACGATCTTGATTTATATCACTGAGGCATGATCAACTTCTTGAACTTCTTCCAGTGAATTACCTCCTCAAGTCTGTAGATGAACCTTGTTTCTGAATCCTTTGACAGATATTACTTTGCGAGATCTCTCTGACGGTCGATCCACTATTTACTTATTACATTCTTATTTGAGTTGAGTTGAATCCTCGAATATACAAATAGGTCTATGACATATGACTTACAATCTCCCCCTATTTGTTTGTTAGACAATAACACACAAATACCTAGAGGATAACTCAACTAACAAATAAGAAAAAGATATAAACATACATGCAAAGTAAATAGCAGAAAATTTCTGGATGAGATTTAACATTTTCCAGATTCCAAGTAGATGTTCCTCTAGACTGAACATATCTTCAAGTAGTTCCATCTTCATTTGTACAACCACATTTCCTGTTGAGAAGCCCATATCTCTTGCTTCTCCCCCTATGAGAATCAACTGATTAAAGAAGATCACCTTCGTTTTACCACCTCTCCCGTACAATAGGATCCGCAGATAAAAACCAATGGTACTCCCCTAACAGCTTCTTCCCTTACTAGGAAATCACCTTGTGTTTACCACCTCTCCCGTTCAATAGGATCCGTAGTTACAAACAACAATGGTGTGGTGTAGTGTACATGTAGGATCTTTTTCTTCCTCCCTGCTATCCAGAAATTCCATCTTCATTTGTACAACCACATTTCCTGTTGAGAAGCCCATATCTCTTGCTTCTCCCCCTATGAGAATCAACTGATTAAAGAAGATCACCTTCGTTTTACCACCTCTCCCGTACAATAGGATCCGCAGATAAAAACCAATGGTACTCCCCTAACAGCTTCTTCCCTTACTAGGAAATCACCTTGTGTTTACCACCTCTCCCGTACAATAGGATCCGTAGTTACAAACAACAATGGTGTGGTGTAGTGTACATGTAGGATCTTTTTCTTCCTCCCTGCTATTTCTCCCCCTTAGTTGAGGAATCCTCCAAACTATTACTTAAGCTTTTATCTCCCCCTTAAAGAAGGAATGTATGCCATCGTCTGAAGGAGTTCTCATATTTCACTTGGTAGGAAAAGAAATAACAAGTAGTTTCACTTTCTTCCTCACTGTGAGTGTGTGATTGTGTTTTAGTGTACCTCACATGTGTTTCACTCTTCTCTCCACTCATGTTTACACTCATTCTCACAAGTGTATCACTCCTCTCATAGCTCCAAAAATCAGCTGTACCTGCAAGGAAAATCACCTTAGCCATCCTTAAAGGAGGTCACAGGTGGTGCAATGGGAGTTCACAAATCCCCATCCTTGTTAAACTCGTCAGATAAATCTGAGTCATAATCTACAAGTTGCTAGTTTCCCTTTTAGGGTTCCAGATTTGAATTCTGGGAAGGTAAACAATGATCCAATGATTTTAGCATAAAGATCAAAGTTCCCTTCTAATGTCTGTGAAGACACTTGCTTGTGACTCATCAGGTAATATCTGAATCATTGTCAACAAGTTGCCGATCTGCACCTATGTCAGATCCACTATCCGCAGATGCATCCAGGGGATTTAAGCCTGGGGAGGTAGACACTGACCACTGACATATGGCTTTTGGATCAGTATCCTCTCCTAACACCTGTAAAGGCAATTGGTCCACTAACGAACCTTGAACAATCGAATCTGACCTTAAAATGGTCGAAACTCTTGTTTCCGTCAACTCATCCTTTGTGTGTGTAACCTCTCCTTGTGCATCAAGAATTGATTATGTTTGAAGTGGTGACACTACATCGGATACCTTGGCCGACAGGCAAAATTCAATAGACGCACCCTGTTGAGAGAATGAATCTAGTAACTGTTTTTGTACCTTTTCAGCCATTACATCTTTTTGAGAAGATGTATGGGGGCTAGCAGTTGTCTCGGTTTAAATACTACTCATCTATGTATGAGACAGAGCTACTGGGTTGACTACAGAACCTTCCTTATGTGGTGCACTAAGGCACTATCTCCCTCACGCTCATTCATACTACATTTAGCGGTAAGAGAGTGTTGGTTGGTTCTGTTTTTGTGTTTGTCTTTACAGTCTGGGATAGACGTTGTGGGTTTTCAACCTCATGACTGTCAATGAAAGAAAGTCATTGGAGACTGAACCTGTAACACAGAACATATGGTAATAGAGAGAAAATGATTTACAATAGTGATTTCAAAAGATTTTACATGAAATACGAAATCACTAATGTAGAAAGAAGTTTAATTTTATTTTTCAATATGAATGAGTTTTTGTTAAAACATTGATCACTTAGGGTAAAGTCTAAGTAATTCTCATTCATGTCAAAAGCTTACAAATATCTGCAACATAATGTTAACAACATATCATTGACTGATACTTGTCAAGTACTTTAGATACTAATTGTTATGTTGCATTATTAATATACCACTGCACATATAAAACAATATGATTGTGCTTAGTGATAAAATAGTTATAAATATGACGACTCTACTAGTTCATATAAAATTATAACTTCTATTAGAGTGCCATACCATGTCGTTGACGATTGCTTGAGCAGTATACTAGTTCATACCAACCTGAATTGAGATTGTGAAGAAGAGATTGCATAGTCCAATAGATCTGCAACTGCAAAGTCCATGAACTGTGGTGCACTGACTTCCTCTTTTGACTCACCAATCAGGAGTACACTTGTACACATCTTACTAGAGTACAATTCCAAGTGTAATGTGCAGCAGGTGTCTGATATGTCGTAATATTCTCAAGTCTCGTCACTGGTGCTATATGTTAGATACTGCTTCCTGATAATAACCTAGCACAATATACAAAATTACAATGATAACATTCCCAGCTTGTAAACAGCCATATCCCTCAGATAAACCTTTGCTGTTATCTCCAAAGGTAACCATGGGGCCAGCTTTCTCAATCCACATTTGATAGCAGGGCTCTATCTCCGGTCATATGTCTTGATGATCCACTGTCAAGAATCCACACTACCGGTTACACCTGTTTAATGCCCTGCACTACAAATGGATTAGACCTTCTTCGGAACCCAAACTTGGTTGGGCCCGGCATACTTGTAGAACTGTCCTTTGTCAGGCAAAACAACATTTTTAATTTTAATTGCCTCAACTTTCTCAATGACTGAACATTTGACCTTGTAAACAGCGTTAACAAATTTCTGTTTAAGCTTAGGCACAAATGTCTCCTTTCTAGCCTTAGAAGGACTAGCAGTCTTAGACCTATCATGCTTCTTGTTATTCACATGCTGACGAGGAGTAGTCTTATCATTAGACACATGCTTACCATTAAAATAAGCATACATCATATTAAAAGCACAAGACATACAATTAGCAACACCACATGCTTTATGAGAGTGATTAACAGCAGGCAATTTATGCATGGTAGACATGGCATTATTGTTATCCAACTCATGTGTGTCTGAGTTAGTCTCAGTTGCTTTCACAACTTTGACTGGAACTTTCGACTCACTTGACTTGGAAACAATCTTCTCATTAGCATGATCCTCAGCACGTATTTCTTCTTGAATAACAGAAGAGGTCGCATCAAATGGTTCAGCAATTGATGCTTTATAGAGGGGTTCATCAACACCCTTAAGCACATGTGGTACTTCCCTCCCTTTAGCACAGACATGAGGAGGGGAGTTTATGCCTAATTCTCCAATAGCAGCATTGTAATCATAACCTATTCCAGATGTTTGATTAACAGCATGCTTACTGTAGAACTCTTTAGCCTTCGTACAAGAATTGAAGTAGGCTCTAACCTTAGTCTCAAGACCGGTGATCTTGTCTTTGAGAATAGTTTCGAGTTTTCTATAACAGTCAACTCTATTCTCTAGAAAAGATACCTGTTCTTTTAATTTGTCTTGATTAATGTGCACAAGTCTTAATTCATTGACCTCTTTCTCAAGGTCTGTGATCTGTAAACTTAACAGTTCATTATCACGACGTGCACAATCTAAGTTACCTCTTAGATGATAAACCATTTCAGCATCAGAAAGTTTTACCTCTATTCTTGACGATGAAGCTTTTCCATCAATAGCCATAAGAGCAAGATTTCCTTCATCTTCATCTTCACTGTTAGTATCATCCCAGCTTCTTCCCTTTGCCAGATAAGCCCTTTCAGAGTTCTTTCTTACTTGCTTTGGTTTCCTACATTCTGTGGTAAAGTGTCCCAACTCATTGCAGTTATAGCATCTAATGGTGCTTCGATCAACCATCCCTGTTTTGTACCCACCACTGCTGGTGTTAGAGGATGAAGATCCACCTTTCTGGAATTTGTTGTAGTTGGACTTGTACTTAAGCTTGGGATTCCTCCTGAATCTGACATGGGAGAATCTCTTGACAATTTGGGCCATTGATTCATCTTCCAATTGCTCCAGCTCTTCCAAGGAATAAAAATCATCACTTGATTGATTTGTAGTAGGAGGATCATATTCTGCTACTAACTCATTTTCCTCACCCTTGGAAAACTGTACCATTCTTTCTAACTGTTGAGATTGTTGTTGTTGTTGACCTTCAGCTACAAGTGCAGTAGATGTGCTGACCATTCTATCCTTCCCGTAGACTTCCTTCTGTTGAATCTGCTCCAACTCATAAGTTTTTAACACTCCATAGAGCCTGTCCAAAGAAATCTCACTCAGATCTCTAGCTTCTCTAATGGCAGTGATTCTATGTTCAAGATGAGCTGGCAGTGTTAAAAGGAACTTTTTGTTGACCTCCCTGATTGAATAATACTTTCTATTGATGTTCAGGTTGTTGATCAACGCATTGTACCTCTCAAACACTTCAGTAATTCCTTCTCCTGGATTTGATTTGAAATGTTCATATTCAGAGGTTAGGATTTCCAACTTGTTCTCCCTAACTTCCTCTGTGCCTTCATTAATTACCTCAATAGTTTCCCACATGTGTTTGGAATTTTTACAGTTCATCACATGTCTGTTCATCAAGGGATCAAGGGAATCAATTAATATTAATTGAAGGCTGGCATCCAAGGAGGCTTCTTCCTTCTCAGCAGGAGTAAAATCTTCAGGCTCTTTTGGATAGGTTCTAGCTTCAGTAGTCACCACACCATCTATTATTACCTCCGGTTCAATTACCATCGGAGTTTTTATACCCTTCTTTAACAAGTTTGAATATTTGGGATTTGCAACTTGTAAAAATAATAGCATCTTCTTCTTCTACATGATATAATTCTCTTTATCAAATTGTGGAATTTTAACGGTTCCAACTTTATGTGAAGTCATTATGAATTTTTGAATAAATAAAAATTCAAGGAGTTGAAAAATCACAAAAGTCTAGGATCTTGATTTGTTCGTTAATCAGAAGGCTCTGATACCAATTGTTGGGTCCCAATGTGTTTGTAGAAGCGGGGGTTGAATACAAACAGTACCGAATAATCGAATTAAATGGGGAATAAAAAATGTGAAACAAAATTCAAGTTAAATAAAAATATTATTAAACTTGAAAGGTGTTACAACAACTGTATCGATTACAAGGAATTAATCTCAAATTAATTATCACAAATCTAGAATAAATTCGACATGAACTTTTTCTATTTTTGTAATAAAAAGATTCAAATGCTAAACGCAATTTGAGATTAAGTTCTAGGGATTTTGATCCGCTAGATTGTTACACAAGAACAAGATAAAGATTTCTAGTTGATTGGATTTAACTTTACAATCTAGAAATTGATCTTGAATTAAACAGATGAAAAATGTAATATTTCAAGGCGGCTGCTTTTCTTGTTCTTTGTTCTTCTGTTTGAATGATAGATAATTGAAAGAAGGTCTTCTGCTTCTTTTTAATCAACAAACCAATAGAATTGAATTGGCATGACAATCCTATAGCTGGCAAGACTTTCGGTAGGACAATTGAATGAACTAGCAAGACAATCTGAATGAACTAGCATGACAATCAGAATGAACTAGCAAGACAATTATCCTCCTAGAGTAACTTTCGGTATGACAATGGAAAATGGCCTAGCATGACAATCGGTATGACAATCCAGATTGTCATGCTAGTTCATTTCCATTTGTCTTGCTGATTTAAGATTTGAATTTAATCCAATTAAACTTCTGAAAATTCCTAAAATTAATTCAGAATTAATTAATCAATTAATTCAATTAATAAATAAATTATTCTTCGCAGATATAATTTATTTTCTTAATTAAATTAGATGAATTAATTAATTAATAGAGAATTAATTCTAGTCTTGAGCAGCAACCATTCTTCTGCAAATCTTCTGAAAATCACTGAAAATTATGAATCAATTCCACCACTTCAACGTTGACACTCGATGTACTGTCTGGTTCATGAGTGACTAACTTCCGTGACGTTTCTTCATGTCTTGACTCTGACACTTTGATTTTCTTCAGATTAAATCCTTGTAATTTATTGATACCCTGACGAGATCTCTGTCACTTGATTAAATCCACGATCTTGATTTATATCACTGAGGCATGATCAACTTCTTGAACTTCTTCCAGTGAATTACCTCCTCAAGTCTGTAGATGAACCTTGTTTCTGAATCCTTTGACAGATATTACTTTGCGAGATCTCTCTGACGGTCGATCCACTATTTACTTATTACATTCTTATTTAAGTTGAGTTGAATCCTCGAATATACAAATAGGTCTATGACATATGACTTACAAAAATACCCCAATATACATATATCTTTTCCAAATACTACTTGAACTACCACCGTTCAAGTTATAACCAGTTTCAAAAGTTCATCACATAGATGAGACTACAAGATAAGACTTGCATAAATTCGATCTTTGAAATTTTATTGAATGAAAAGAAGTTACGAGATACTTCATTAAGTCCCGATATATATATATATATATATATATATATATATCCATATATATATATATATCTCATACATTTCCTGAAAACCTCTGTCATGTAAAGTATGAACAGAGTTGCAATATCCAATGAATTTTGGAAAGAAGAGAATTTTGGCATAAACCTGATATCTTGCTTATCAGGCAAAGATACCAATAAGTAACCTTTTCTACTAGTAGATGGACGAATTCCCCATTGGTCATCACCCTGGCCGCAATAGGACCTTATGCTGGACTGCCACTCAGCCACTTACGCATTTGATGGACTCCCACTGAGCTACTTACACTTTCATGGACGCCCGCTGAGCCCATGTTGCTTATGCCGACTCAAATAGATGAACTTACTTCCCGAACGATGGGCAAGTAATCAAGATGTTTTCTCAAAACAGCAACCTCGTTGCGAATGTAAAATACACCACTGAGCCGGATCCCTCAGGTTTTGAGCGAGTATTTAAATCCCCTTCGAAAGGAAGATCTTAAATATAAAAATGAGTTTTGGGATCCGCTCTAACTTTTAAAAATTATTTTGAGGACTCGAAAACATTTTTAAGAATGTTTGGAGTAATGCTGATTTAATGAAATAAATCAGTCCCGATATATTAGAAAATATCTGAATATTATTATTTAAATAATAATCCCAAAATGATAATCCTTATAAAAATAATTTGAAGTAGAAGTTTTAAAACTCATACTTGAAATGAATAATAAATAACCAAATGTATACTTATACGAAGTACGATCTTTATTTGAATAATCGAAAATAAGTTTGATTATCAAAATATTATTCTTTAATAAAATAAAGAATATTAATTAGTAAATAAACGGAGTCATAAGTCCTCGAATAAATATTCAACTAATATTCATTAATTAAAATAAACGGAGTTATAAGTCCTCGAATGAATATTCAACTAATATTCATTAAATAAAATAAACCGAGTCATAAGTCCTCGAATGAATATTCAAAGTAATATTCATTAATAAAATAAACCGAGTCATAAGTCCTCGAATGAATATTCAAACTAATATTCATTAATTAAAATAAAGTTATCGAATAAACCTTATTCGATTAATGGTTTTGAAAACTATTCATATATATATATATATAAATATAAATATATATATATATATATATATTATACTCGGGAACATCGACTCCCGGTTTAGAAAAATGTTCACCTTTGGGTCCCCTATACTAAGGTATTATGCAACTTATAAGCAATTGAATCAACAATTAGATATCAAGATTACGAAACAGACATGCATATATACCATATCAGCATACTCCAATATATCGCAAAAATTGCTAATAACAATCATGCACTTATCACAAGATAATGCATATACATATATTTACATCACAACAACAGTATAGCGGGTAGAAAACTTGCCTGAGCGACTGGGGGTGGTAAAAGTCCTGGAATGAGTCTGGTAACCTATAAACAACATATAACTTGGAATTAAACCAAACTCGCTTAAGAATCTATACTTTAACCAATTAGACCCTAACGTTCGTTTTCGCGCTTAACGATTCACTTAAGTCGCTCGAGTACCCTCAGCTCCACCATTTTTAATAAATTAACCATTAGGAATTTTAAGGCAATTCTTTCGCGAGTACCCTACCAACTTCCTAATCCACTTTACATAATTGTTTCATATTCCAATTAGTCATTTAAGGGCCTTAACCAAGGTTTCAAAGTAAGGTGAGGGGTAATGGTTCGGTCGCGAAACGCCGTTACTTAAAATGGTCGTTTCTCCTAAACCGTACATCGGATTTAAGCGAACCACTTATCAAAACGAAGCTCGTAACATGAACTATCTAATCATGGCAATGGTCAAATCCTAACAGTGAGTTCACGGGTCCTGCTGTTAAGAACAAAATCAGTCTAAAGTAAATCGGGCATTACGACGGCTATGTTTACGCGATTACCAAATTTGTACAACTCCAAATCAATCCACAATCAATCCCACAATCATTAATACAACCAAACTCCATCCATACTCTACTACAACAGCCCCAACATCTCAAGATTTCCAATTTATACAACTCTCAATCATGAACAAAAAGCTTATACTTAAGTTTCATTAACTATAAACAAGATTCAATCATCCAAATCGCTACAAACCCAACCAAACTTTAAACACACAAGCATCATGATTCTCATGAACTATATTAATCAAAACCACTCCTAAATATTCAAAGTAAAACTAGGGTTTGAAGTTTTATACCTTCCTTGAAGCTTTTAATCCATGAAAGATCCTTGGAATGCCCATGGAAGCCTTTATCTTTGCTTAAGCTACCTTGACCTTACAAATAAAATCAAGAATCAAAAATTTGTTCTTGAAAGTTACTATTCACCCTACACTAAAATGATTTGTTTGAGATAGAAAACCTTTGATTCAAGCACTCAAACTACTTGCTCTTCTTAGTTATGAAATATAAGATCCAAAGAAACAAACCTCTTGAATTATGATTGAGTGGAGCTTGGGTTTGGAAATTTTTCTTCTTATTTTTCTTCAAAAAACCGTGAGCAAGGAGATGGGGGGAAGAGAAATAAATGTGTTTGCTTGGTTGCTTTGTTTTTGTTGTTAATTAACCTTTTACCATGGTAAAATTTGTGTGGCTTATAATCAACCAACAATTCCTTCCCATTGTGTCATGCTTATGTCATCCTCTTATGTCATCTTCCCACACTTGTCTTCTTCTTGTTGGTGTGATGACATCATCATCACTAACCTCTTTGATTAACTTATAATTAGTTGGCTAATGATCGCTGATTTGTTATACGGTTCGCTTAACTTTCGTTTTTGTTTATCGTTTGAGGGATCATACCCGGGATCTTATTACTTGGGTTCCCTTAACCTTTCTCAATACATTATATTCCTTTTATGATCCTCTCTTATAATCCTTGAATTTAAATCCGTTTTATCCTGTTACCTTATACTCAATTCTTTCGGTATCTGGTGGATTTTCGGGAAAAATCAAAGTGTTCGAATTTGGATTCTGACGATCTTTACATACACTTATATACCATATAGAGTACTAATAAGATCTCAGAATAACAATAAAAGAACCCCTACAAAGTGTGGTATGAAAAGTTTTTTTATTCAGCATAATCAGCAAAATCACTATTCATAAGGGTTACAAAAAGTCCAAAATTTTGGGGTTATTACAGTCTCCCCTCCTTAAAAGGATTCCGTCCCGGAATCAAATAGAAAACAAATGGGGGTACTTTTCTAGCATTGCGCTCTCTAGTTCCCAAGTTGATTCTTCCACATTATGATTCCGCCATAGCACTCTGACTAGCTTGATCACTTTGTTCCGAAGCACCTGCTCCTTCTTATCCATAATCTTTACTGGTTTCTCCACGTAAGTCAGATCTGGTTGCATATCCACCGGCTCGTACTCCACTATGTGTCTGGCATCCCGATGATACTTCTTAGCATTGACACATGGAACACATTATGAACTTGTTGTAGGTTCGGGGGTAAGGCTAGCTCGTAAGCCAACTTCCCAATCCGTCTTAGTATCTCAAAAGGTCCAATGTATCTTGGGCTTAGTTTCCCTTTCTTTACGAACCTCATTAATCCCTTCCAAGGGAATACCTATAACAAAACTAGGTCCCCTACTTCCTATTCTTTGTCCTTTCGTGTCAAATCAACATACTTCTTATGTCCATCTTGGGCTACTACCAGCCGTCCTCTGATTAGATCTATTATATCCTTGGTCCTTTGGACTACTGTGGGTCCGAGCATCTTGCGCTCTACAACTTCATCCTAACATAAGGGAGATCGACATTGTCTTCCCTCAAGGATCTAATAAGGCGATATCTCGATACTGACATACGATCTATTATCATAAGAAAACTCAATCCGCGTTAAGTGATCATTCCAAATTCTTTCAAGTCTATTGCACAGACCCTCATCATAGCTTCTAGCATTATAGCTTTTGCTTCTCAATACCCACTCTCTTCCCGTTTATAATGTTATACTGGTTATACTTTTGCTCGTTAGTGTTCTATAACCTTTTAATAACCACGTCAACCTTAGTATCATGAACGCGTTAGATTCGGAATACCACCGCACTGATACTACTTCTTTTTGCTGCTTCCATCTTCAAAAGCTTGATATATCGTATAGAAGTAAAATATTTTATTGAGAGATCACTATGATCATGAACACTTGTTCTATTGCATAGTTAGTACAGAAGGTGGCCAACCTTTAGTACTTGACAAGCAATTAAACAATATGTGGTATCCTACTAGGCTTCTATCACACAGATCGATAGTCATTCAGCAATACCTCCCCTTCTGGAAGGGTTGTTCTTCTCAGCTTATACAAAATGAAAAGGAGAGAAAATAATGAATTGAAGAGAATTGTATATATATAAAATATACTGCCACAAAATATCTGGCTTGGAATCTACCTCTGAACTATAGAGGTTTTTCATAGGAGAACAAAACATATACGTATATATATATATCAATATCAGGTATTATAACATCGTATTTCACATGCCTAAATATTTTTGATATTTTGTCCATCATTCTATGGACCCATGCTCTTGCTCGAGCTTATACACAATCACCTTTGAAACTCCCTCGACATCGAAAATCGAATCTGGGATCTCATTCTAGACATCATCGTTAGTAGAATTATATGCTTACACCGCAACCTTCCTCGTATAGTAATACGACTCTCTATTGATAAGAAGGAATAAGTATTCAATAGGTAAATAATCGAGTTAATTAGTCTATTAATGATAACTTATACATCACCACATCCCGATTAGTGGTACCCAATCTCAACATCCATTACACTATAACTCTCACGGTTGTAATCGGCTCATTATTCAAATAATCGTTGCTGCATTACTAGGGTCCACCACTGACCTACTGTCGTCATTCGTTTTCCTTTGAATATTAATAGCTAACCATACGGAGTCCATACTTGTCGTATCAAATTCTTCTAAGGAGTTAACATAATCACCATTCATAATTCATGAAGAACACTCCAGATCCTGACGTACTTTCATGACATGAAGCAGATAAAATTATAGAAGAGTTTTAATAAAAGCAACGATAGCAGGTTAATACCATTCTTAATCATATGTCTTTATCAGGAGACATGAAGCTCAAAGGTTCACTTAGTCCTTTCGTAACATGGTCCTGGCTTATCTCAAGATATGTCCTTATAAGATTGATAGCCCGCTCACGGCGATTACATAAATTAAATATTTACCAAACTACTATTACGGTTGAGTATTGCACAGTCATCGGAAGGAATGTCAATCTTCCAAACCATAATACAACCTTCACGGCTTCAACCATCATCACTGTATTCCTCTGGCACGAGCGCCTATAATTATCCTCTTACATTTAAAGTGTCGGCCACCTCTTTGGCCTTTCCTGATAGTAAAATTTCCTTACAATCAATGTCATTTTAACCACCTCCAACTAAATTTTCTACCTCATTTCAATCACTGCTTATGTGAAAATACTTTTCTTAAATCCTGGTGAGAAAAAAAATCACCATTTTTCCATAAGTCATTGCCTTAGTCTTTAGATGTGAACATTGTCACGACTGACTCTCGATCATACTTAGGACGTCTCTTATCTTGGGTCCTTCTCGTTTTCACCAATCTCGACCTTCATTGGGTCGATCTATACTTTCTTATGGTTTAACACGTGCCCACCTGGCATTATTATAATTATGTCATATTTTCTTTATCAAAATTTCAATTCTTGAGAACTTTGAATAATACCTTTTTCCTTGTAAAACCTCTAAGGTTATCCTTAAATTCTTCATCCGGTACTCCCTAGGTACAGGGCATATCAAGATACCATTTACTAATACTAGAACCATTGTTTAAGTACTTCTGAAAAATTTCTCTACTGATCTTTAAAGGTTGTTGTTACCTTAGTCCTTCGTTCCATACTACCCAACTCATAATGTCCCTATTAAGGGTGAAATGCCAACCTTTATGCGTTTCTCTATGGTTCATCTCAAGTTATTGACGTTCCATCCTTAATTCCACCTTTTTTAAAAAGGTACTTGCATCCTTCCATAGATAAATCAAGTCATGTATCCCTGATAAGGGTGTCTTATTCAATCATTCCCATCTCGATAGTATATGCCTAATTTCACAATAATGTATGTATTCAAAATGAGGTCAATCAATATGGCCTTCAAAAGATAACAATGGTTATCTACTTTTCTTTCCTAATTTGGTAATGATCACATGGATGTTCTGGAAGATATTGGTCATTTTTAATGTGAACTTCTTCTTAATAAATCCTTATTTACTTTTGTTGTTTATCTCAACAGTCATCTCAATGTTGGGATATCTTTTGTACTTGGTGTCTCCCTTTTGGGTATCAAGTCACAGGTGTTATATACACTTTCCATTTGTGAAGGTTACTTCCTTCATCCAATTTCCTAATTTCTTACTTTCTTGTCTCTTCCGTCTATCCGCGTCTCATTATTTATCCTTCGAACTATCTCAAGGTTGCCTCGAATCCTCCCAACTTAAAGGGGATAAAATATATGTATCTCTTATTCCTTCAATCATCAACTTTAACTCATGGTGAATCCCCCTCATCCTGACGATTACATACTTTTCTATTTCTATTGCTACGAGTCTTTAGGGTTTCCTCATACCCAACTCCCTTATCATTCCTCAACTCTATTTCCTTTATATTCCTTTCCACTTCAGTTTCTTTTTATTTACCTCTCTCTTACAATCATTTCACGAACCCACTAATCATTGACTTCAAACATCACGTTGTTATGGGATTCTTGTCATCAGAACGAATCTTGACAACTTTTACAATCTTATATTCATAATTTATAATACTCGTCCGCCTTTGTTTCGGCTCTAAAGCTTTTACACTATCTTCATAACCTTGGGAATTACTTTCCCGAAAACAATTGTCTGAACTTTAATCAGTTTATTATAACCTCTGGCTCCGTGCCTTTCTTGGCCTTTCACCAACGGGTGGCCTCTCTCTTAGGAAGGTAAGTGACAAAAATAGTCTTTTGCGCTTCGTCAGTCATTTAGAATCTTAAATGATTCCTATATTTCCTTTAGCCAAGCTCTTGCCTCGACTGGGTCAACCTGTTCCTTGGAACTCTGAGAGCTTAGCGACTTAAAGGTCATGAAAGGATTTCCTACCGCATTGTTTCCTCAAGGTGGTGGTTGGGAATAAGAGTATAAGTTCTGTTTAGACAGGTCCATGAATTTCTGTATAGGAGTACCGTCCCGGTTCTCCCTATCTTGCTCGACTTCTGTTTTCTCAGTATGAAATGTTTTCTCATCCTCCCCATAATCGGGATCATCCTACATGTTTTAAATCCTCATTTTCCACTTCATTATGTTATGGGTTCCTTCTATCTTGATGGCGTCCTCCCTGACTATCACATTCAGGGTTTGCCCTAAATCTTATTCCTCGAACTATGACTTTCATCTAAGATCCAGTCCTTAAGCTCTTGAACATTTGGAACCCAAATTCTGTAGGGATACCTCATTATTCCCTCATCATCTTTCTAGGTATTAATCTCTTCTCCGGTCATTGGTTCTCTGCCTCTATTCATCACTTTTTTCTTGGCACAATATGATCTTCTCCAATAATTCGGGCTGTATTGCAATCTCAAACAGCTTTTCGGTACCGGCTCCGGTTACCTTCACTTCTATTTCCATTTTCTCAAAATCTCTTGTCAATTCTCCCAAAGACATTTTCATCTTGAGTCTCTCTTTTATACTAAGGGCATTAGCCACTATTTTTGCTTTCCCTGGATGATAAAGAATCTCATAATCGTAATCCTTGATTAGCTCTAACCACCTCCTCTGGCGCATGTTGAGCTCTTTCTGCGTGAAAATGTACTACAGAACTTATGGTTTATGTAAATCTCGCAATTTTCTCCATATAAGTAGTACCTCCAACCTTTAGGGCAAAACTATTGCCACGAACCCAAGCTCATGGGTGGGGATATCGAATTTTATATTCCCTTAGTTGTCTTGACGCGTACGTGATTACCTTGTTGTGTTGTATAAGAAGCACCCTAATTCCTTATGCGAAGCGTCACTACAAATCAAAAAAAAAATCTCCTTTTCCATCCGGCAACGCCAACATAGGGGCCGTCACAAACCTTTGCTTCAGTTCTTAAGAGCTGTTCTCGCATTTCTCTGTCCATTCGAACTTCTTAGTCTTACGAGTAAGCCGCGTTAAAGGGACTACTATCTTTACAAACTTGAACGAACCTCCGGTAGTGATCGAAGTAGTCGCCCTAACCATGGTCATCAATTCCTCAGTGGTCCTTTATTCATTCTTGTTAGGATCCTTCACGACATCCTTCTCAGCAATAATCCCTTCTAGGATAACATCCTCAACAGCTACATCCTCAATATGAACATCATCCAGTCCCGTGTTAGGAAGCTCTATCGGATCCACAATCTGATCTCCAATACCTAATAAAATATCATCGCGTTGTTGCTCCTCAACCTCAGGGTTCGGAGTCCCGCTACCATATACGATAACGAACTACGCCTCTATCACGATATTTATAAAGGTTCCCCTAAGGGTTTTAACTGTCAGTACTACATTCGGTAGTCCGACTATAAACTTGGCAAGAGTTCTTATTTATCTTAGTGAACTTATTATTTTAACGTCACTTCATCTCTGAGATTTATAACGCTTAGCTCTGATACCATTTCTGTAACACCCCCAAATCCGGGGTCGGGGATCCGGGTTGTCACGAGTTCCATTTCCCTTAATAACACCCAATCTTAATAAACAATCAACTACTCTGTACTGTGACCCCACAATAAACACACACACCACAAGTTATAGTCTCAGAGATGAATATCCAAAAATAACACGAGTCATTTTATTCCACAATTATATGCCATTACACCTTAAAAGGGTTTCTGAATAAATTTACATTTCTTTGCCATTATTACAATTCATAAAGATACATAAGTCTGCTACATCAAAAGTTGAAAGCCTAGCCTCTTGGTAGTTCCTACCTCAGCTACAGCGACATCAACGCCTATAGGAAACTGCGGAACATTTCCTATCCGCTCGTGAATTGGGAGCTTGGTCCTGTTAATCATGTCTATCTGTTGTTGTGTGATGAAAGAAGAAAGCAAGGGTGAGCAACAAGCCCACCGAAATAATATGTATAATAATTAACAATATATGAGCATTCTCATAGTACTCATGAAAGTCTTGGTCAAGAAGAAATGAACCAAGTTTGATATCTTAACGCGACGATGTCGCAAAATATTCAGTATATATACTTTTCAAAATCTTTGAAATCCTCTTCCATATATAATATACACAGAGTTCCAGTTTATAACTGTATAAAAATATCGTTGCAAGGTGATCTTATATATCTAACCTTGTCTCAACGTTTTTCTGAAAATCTTTGTCATGCATAAGATAATCATTAACCAGATATAAGTTGAAAAGATGAAGTTACAAAATACCCCAATATACATATATCTTTTCCAAATACTACTTGAACTACCACCGTTCAAGTTATAACCAGTTTCAAAAGTTCATTACATAGATGAGACTACAAGATAAGACTTGCATAAATTCGATCTTTGAAATTTTATTGAATGAAAAGAAGTTACGAGATACTTCATTAAGTCCCGATATATATATATATATCCATATATATATATATATCTCATACATTTCCTAAAAACCTCTGTCATGTAAAGTATGAACAGAGTTGCAATATCCAATGAATTTTAGAAAGAAGAGAATTTTGGCATAAACCTGATATCTTGCTTATCAGGCAAAGATACCAATAAGTAATCTTTTCTACTAGTAGATGGACGAATTCCCCATTGGTCATCACCCTGGCCGCAATAGGACCTTATGCTGGACTGCCACTCAGCCACTTACGCATTTGATGGACTCCCACTGAGCCACTTACACTTTCATGGACGCCCGCTGAGCCCATGTTGCTTATGCCGACTCAAATAGATGAACTTACTTCCCGAACGATGGGCAAGTAATCAAGATATTTTCTCAAAACAGCAACCTCGTTGCGAATGTAAATTACACCACTGAGCCGGATCCCTCAGGTTTTGAGCGAGTATTTAAATCCCCTTCGAAAGGAAGATCTTAAATATAAAAATGAGTTTTGGGATCCGCTCTAACTTTTAAAAATCATTTTGACGACTCGAAAACATTTTTAAGAATGTTTGGAGTAATGCTGATTTAATGAAATAAATCAGTCCCGATATATTAGAAAATATCTGAATATTATTATTTAAATAATATTCCCAAAAGGATAATCCTTATAAAAATAATTTGAAGTAGAAGTTTTAAAACTCATACTTGAAATGAATAATAAATAACCAAAGGTATACTTATACGAAGTACGATCTTTATTTGAATAATCGAAAATAAGTTTGATTATCGAAACGTTATTCTTTAATAAAATATATAATATTAATTAGTAAATAAACGGAGTCATAAGTCCTTGAATAAATATTCAACTAATATTCATTAATTAAAATAAACAGAGTCATAAGTCCTCGAATGAATATTCAACTAATATTCATTAAATAAAATAAACCGAGTCATAAGTCCTCGAATGAATATTCAAAGTAATATTTATTAATAAAATAAACCGAGTCATAAGTCCTCGAATGAATATTCAAACTAATATTCATTAATTAAAATAAAGTTATCGAATAAACCTTATTCGATTAATGGTTTTGAAAACTATTCATATATATATATATATATATATATATATATATATATTATACTCGGGAACATCGACTCCCGGTTTAGAAAAATATTCACCTTTGGGTCCCCTATACTAAGGGTATACTCAACTACTGTTTATCTCTAGCATAGGTATTATGCAACTTATAAGCAATTGAATCAACAATTAGATATCAAGATTATGAAACAGACATGCATATATACCATATCAGCATGCTCCAATATCATGCACTTATCACAAGATAATGCATACATATATTTACATCACAACAACAGTATAGCGGGTAGAAAACTTGCCTGAGCGACTGGGGGTGGTAAAAGTCCTGGGATGAGTCTGGTAACCTATAAACAACATATAAGTTGGAATTAAACCAAAGTCGCTTAAGAATCTATACTTTAACCAATTAGACCCTAACGTTCGTTTTCACGCTTAACGATTCACTTAAGTCGCACGAGTACCCTCGGCTCCACCATTTTTAATAAATTAAACGTTAGGAATTTTAAGGTGATTCTTTCGCTAGTACCCTACCAACTGCCTAATCCACTTTACATAATTGTTTCATATTCACTTTACATAATTGTTTCATATTCCAATTAGTCATTTAAGGGCCTTAACCAAGGTTTCAAAGTAAGGCGAGGGGTAATGGTTCGGTCGCGAAATGCCGTTACTTAAAATGGTCGTTTCTCCTAAACCGTACATCGGATTTAAGCGAACCACATATCAAAACGAAGCTCGTAACATGAACTATATAATCATGGAAATGGTCAAAACCTAACAGTGAGTTCACGGGTCCTGATGTTAAGAACAAAAGCAGTCTAAGGTAAATCGGGCATTACGACGGCTATGTTTACGCGATTACCAAATTTGTACAACTCCAAATCAATCCACAATCAATCCCACAATCATTAATACAACCAAAATCCATCCATACTCTACTATAACAGCCCCAACATCTCAATATTTCCAATTTATACTACTCTCAATCATGAACTAAAAGCTTATACTTAAGTTTCATTAACTATAAACAAGATTCAATCATCCAAATCTCTACAAACCCAACCAAACTTTAAACACACAAGCATCATGCTTCTCATGAACTATATTAATCAAAACCACTCCTAAATATTCAAAGTAAAACTAGGGTTTTAAGTTTTATACCTTCCTTGAAGCTTTTAATCCATGAAAGATCCTTGGAATGCCCATGGAAGCCTTTATCTATGCTTAAGCTACCTTGACCTTACAAATAAAATCAAGAATAAAAAATTTGTTCTTGAAAGTTACTATTCACCCTAAACTAAAATGATTTGTTTGAGATAGAAAACCTTTGATTCAAGCACTCAATCTACTTGCTCTTCTTAGTTATGAAATATAAGATCCAAAGAAACAAACCTCTTGAATTATGATTGAGTGGAGCTTGGGTTTGGAAATTTTTCTTCTTGTTTTTCTTCAAAAAACCGTGAGCAAGGAGTTGGGGGGAAGAGAAATGAATGTGTTTTCTTGGTTGCTTTGTTTTTGTTGTTAATTAACCTTTTACCATGGTGAAATTTATGTGGCTTATAATCAACCAACAATTCCTTACCATTGTGTCATGCTTATGTCATCCTCTTATGTCATCTTCCCATACTTGTCTTCTTCTTGTTGGTATGATGACATCATCATCACTAACCTCTTTGATTAACTTATAATTACTTGGCTAATGATCGCTGATCTGTTATACGGTTCGCTTAACTTTCGTTTTCGTTTATCGTTTGAGGGATCATACCCGGGATCTTGTTACTTGGGTTCCCTTAACCTTTCTCAATACATTATATTCCTTTTATGATCCTCTCTTATAATCCTTGAATTTAAATACTTTTTATCCTGTTACCTTATACTCAATTCTTTCAGTATCTGGTGGATTTTCGGGAAAAATCAAAGTGTTCGAATTTGGATTCTGACGATCTTTACATACACTTATATACCATATAGAGTACTAATAAGATCTCAGAATAACAATAAAAGAACCCCTACAAAGTGTGGTATGAAAAGTTTTCTTATTCTGCATAATCAACAAAATCACTATTCATAAGGGTTACAAAAAGTCCAAAATTTTGGGGTTATTACAGAGCCCTAATAGTCTAATATGGACTGTGGGTTTGGGTGTTTTGAGTTTCTTGAGTTTTGGTGATCATAGTTGGGGTTTGTGTTTCTTCAGACATGATTGTTTGGATCTTTATTGTATGTGTGTTAACAGAAAAGCTCTGATACCAATTGTTAGGTCACACAACACTGTAGAAGGGGGTTAAATACAGTGTTTACACAATCAAATCGATTTCAGCTCAAGTATGTAACAAAGATCAAGTGTATTCAATAAACTCTGTTACAATATGAACTGCTGTTCTCTCTCAGTGATGAACAAATATCACTAAGAGCTGCTAGGTTATAATGTATAATCTTCTCGATAATGATAACTCATATAGTGTAAACCCTAAGCTGTGTTTATATAGTACACAATTACAAGATATATTCTAATTGATATGGAATACAATTCTCTCCCCTAAAATATATCAATCAGATATCTTCTACAAGTCTTATAGTCCTCTAACTCTTTCCATGCATATCTTCTATTGTTTTAGTCTCGATCTTCTCCTGTAAATCAGCTTCATTCCTTAACTGAAAGTCTTCCCGCACTTAAGTACTGATATGTATCTTTTGATGAATTAAGTTATGATATTAAGTTCTGACTTCAGTAAGTCCTGATTTCAGTAAGTCCTGATATATCATGTTGTTAAGTTCTGAAAACTAAACACAAATCATATTAGACATGACATCTCAAATATATCTAACACGCCCAAACAGCTTCATCAAGCTTCAAATCATATTAATGCGTATGATCTCCCTGTTAGATACCTTGGCTTGACCATTCATTTGAGGATGATAAGCCGTAGCACTGCGATGATTCACATTATACCTTTGCATCATAGTAGTGAACTTGCGGTTACAGAAATGCGACCCCTCATCACTGATTATGACTCTTGGAGTTCCAAATCTTGTGAATATCTTCTTATGAAGAAAATTAAGCACCACTTTTGCATCGTTCTTTGGCAACGCCTTAACTTCAACCCATTTCGACACATAATCAACCGCCAACAAGATATACTGATTGTTACAGGATGAGATAAATGGCCCCATGAAGTCAATTCCCCAAACATCAAAGACCTCAACCTCGAGAAGCACATTAAGAGGCATCTCATCCCTCTTAGACATATTACCCACATGTTGACATCGATCATATTTCAAAAAGAACTGGTGAGCATCTTTAAACAAGGTTGGCCAAAAGAAACTTGCATGCAGAATACGAGCTGCTGTCTTTTCTCCACCAAAATGTCCTCTGTAAGCCGTTGAGTGGCAATCTCGCAAGATCCCCCCCCCCCCCGTTTCGCTGTAGAGAATACATCTCCTGATGATTTGGTCAGCTCCTTGGTAAAAAAGAAACGGCTCATCCCACATATACCACTTTACTTCATGTAGAAACTTCTTCCTTTGAGCATAAGATAAGTCGGGAGGCATGATATTACTCACAAGGTAGTTCACAATGTCTGCAAACCACGGTTCTTCTTCTTGCACTCCAAACAGCTGCTCATCGGGAAAAGACTCATTTAACAATGTCTTATCAAATGAAGTAGCATTAGGGTTCTCTAAATGCGAGAGATGATCAACAACTTGATTTTCAGTCCCCTTTCTGTCCTTGATCTCTAGTTAAAATTTTTGAAGCAAAAGAACCTATCTAATCAATCTAGGCTTCGAGTCCTTCTTTGAGATGAGATAACGAATTGTAGCGTGATCAGTGAAAACTGTCACCTTAGTCCCAAGTAGATAAGACCGAAATTTCTCAAAACTATAGACAATAGCCAAAAGTTCTTTCTCCGTAGTAGTATAATTTAGTTGAGCACCATTTAGGGTCTTGATAGCGTAGTAGACTACATGAAATATGTTGTTCTTCCTCTGTCCAAGAACTGCTCCAACTGCATAGTCACTTGCATCGCACATCATCTCAAAAGGCTCATTCCAATCAGGTGCAGTTATGACCGGTGCAGTGATTAAACTCTTCTTCAATGTCTCAAAAGCTGTAAGGCACTCATTATCAAACTTGAAAGGAACATCTTTCTCTAACATACTACATAAAGGCTTTGAAATTTTCGAGAAGTCTTTGATGAAACGCCTGTGGAAACCCACATGACCAAGAAAACTGCGAATTCCCTTAACAAAAATAGGTGGTGGAAGATTCTCAATGACCCCCACCTCGGCCTTGTCCACCTCTAGACCTTTATAGAAACCTTGTGCCCGAGAATAATGCCCTGATGCACTATAAAGTGACATTTCTCCCGATTGAGAACCAGATTGGTCTCAACACACCTTTTGAGAACATGTCCAAGATTTTGCAAGCATTCATCAAAAGAATCGCCAAAGACTGAGAAGTCGTCGATGAACACCTCCACATTCTGGCCAATCATGTCAGAAAAGATGACCATCATACATCTCTGAAATGTGGCTGGTGCACCACACAGACCAAAAGAAATTCCTCTGAAGGCGAAAGTAGCAAATGGACAAGTGAAGGTAGTTTTCTCCTGATCTTCTGCAGCGATTCAAATCTGATTATGACCCGAATAGCCATCCAGAAGACAAAAGTACTCATGACCAGCCAACCTGTCGAGCATTTGATCAATGAAGGGCAAAGGGAAGTGATCCTTCCTAGTGGCTTTGTTCAGCTTCCTGTAGTCCATGCAAACTCTCCACCCCATGACTATCCTTGTAGGAATAAGCTCATTCTTCTCATTTGCTACCACAGTAATTCCACCTTTCTTTGGCACACATTGAACTGAGCTTACCCATGAACTGTCAGAAATAGGGTAAATGATCCATGCATCTAGCCACTTAAGAATTTCCTTCTTCACTACTTCCTTTATGATAGGATTAAGTCTTTTTTGCTGCTTGACTGTAGGCTTCCTACCTTCCTCTAACAGAATTTTATGCATGCAATAAGAAGGGTTGATTCCCTTGATATCCGCTATAGTCCATCCAATTGCCGATTTGAACTCTCTCAAAATCCTCAAAAGCTTTTCCTCATCACTACCTGAAAGGTCAGATGCAATAATAACAGGCAGAGTAGATGCATCACCTAAAAACGCATACCTCAAATGCTCAGGTAAAGGCTTAAGCTCAAGAGTGGGAGATTCCTCAATAGAAGGCTTGAGGAATTTATGAGCCTTGTTCAATTCCTCCATTCCAAGAGATTCAAAAGGTATATCAATCTTTCTTTTCTAGGGAGAAGCATTCAAATACTGCAATTGTTCTTCACCTTCGTCATCTTCACTATCTGAATTCCCTAACAAGGCTTTCTCTAAGGCATCGGACCTTAGCAATTGATCAAGTTCCGATGTGACCACCGAATCGACCAACTCTACTTTTAAGCACTCCTTATTATCAGTAGGAAATTTGATAGCATTGAACATATTAAAAGTAACATCCTGATCCAGAACTCGCATTGTGAGCTCACCCTTCAGCACATCTATCAAGGTTCAGCCAATCGCCAGGAAAGGTCTTCCCAAGATTATGGGAATCTTCTTATCCTCCTAGAAATCAAGAATTATGAAATCAGCAGGGAAGATGAGTTTATCAACCTTGACCAAGAACTGCTCCAACTACATAGTCACTTGCATCGCACATCATCTCAAAAGGTTCATTCCAATCAGGTGCAGTTATGACAGGTATCGTGATTAAACTCTTCTTCAATATTTTAAAAGCTGCAAGGCACTCGTCATCGAACTTGAAAGGGACGTCTTTCTCTAGCAAACTGCACAATGGCTTCGAAATCTTAGAGAAGTCTTTGATGAAACGCTAATAGAAACCAGCATGACCAAGAAAACTGCGAATTCCCTTAACAGAAATAGGAGGAGGAAGATTTTCAATGACCCCCCACCTTGGCTTTGTCCACCTCAAGACCCTTATTAGAAACCTTGTGCCCAAGAATAATGCCCTGTCGCACCATAAAGTGACATTTCTCCCAATTGAGAACCAAATTGGTCTCAACACACCTCTTGAGAACGTGTCCAAGATTTTGCAAGCATTCATCAAAAGAATCGCCAAATACAGAGAAGTCTTCCATGAACACCTCCACATTTTGGCTAATCATATCAGAAAAAATGGCCATTATACATCTCTGAAATGTGGCTGCTGCACCACACAGATAAAAAGAAACTCGTCTAAAGGCAAAAGTACCAAATAGACAAGTGAATGTAGTCTTCTCCTGATCTTCTAGAGCGATACAAATCTGATTGTAACCTGAATAGCCATCAAGAAGTCAGTAGTACTCATGACCAGCCAATCTATCAAGCATCTGGTCAATGAAGGGCAAATGGAAGTGATCCTTCCTAGTGGCCTTGTTCAGCTTCCTGTAGTCCATGCAAATTCTCTACCCCGTGACTATTCTTTTAATAATAAGCTCATTCTTCTCAATTGCTACCACAGTAATTCCACCTTTCTTTGGCACACATTGAATCGGGCTTACCCATGAACTGTCAGAAATATGATAGATGATCCTTGCATCTAGCCACTTAAGAATTTCTTTCTTCACTACTTCCTTCATGATCAGATTAAATCTTCTTTGCTGCTCAACCGTAGGCTTGCTACCTTCTTCTAACAGAATTTTATGCATGCAATAAGAAGGGCTAATTCCCTTGATATCTTCTATAGTCCAACCAATTGCCGATTTGAACTCTCTTAGAAGCCTCAAGAGCTTTTCCTCATCACTGCCTGAAAAGTCAGATGCAATAATAACAGGAAAAGTAGATGCATCACCTAAAAATGCATACCTCAAATGCTCATGTAAAGGCTTAAGCTCAAGAGTGGGATCTTCCTCAATAGATGGCTTGAGGCATTTATAAGCTTTGTTCAATTCCTCCATTCCAAGAGATTCATAAGGCATATCAATCTTCCTCTTCCAGGGAGAAGCATTCAAATATTGTAATTGTTCTTCACCTTCGTCATCTTCACTATCTGAATTTCCCAATAAGGCTTTTTCTAAGGCATCAGACCTTAGCAATTGATAAAGTTCTGAAGTAACCAGAGAATCGACCAACTCCACCTTTAAGCACTCCTCATTTTCTGTAGGAAATTTCATAGCATTGAACACATTAAAAGTTACATCCTGATCCAACACTCACATTGTGAGCTCACCCTTCTGCACATCTATCAAGGTTCGGCCGGTCGCCAAGAAAGGTCTTCCCAAGATTATGGGAATCTTCAGCAGGGAAGATGACTTTATCAACCTTGACCAAGACATCCCCCACAATACCTCACGGATATGTAATAGAACGGTCAGCCAATTGCAAAGTCATATAAGTTGGTTTTGGATCAGGTAAGTCCAACTGCTTGAAGATTGACAAAGGCATCAGATTGATGCTAGCTCCCAAGTCACATAAGCATCTGTCAAAAGACACTTTTCCAATAGTACATGGAATAGTGAAGCTTCCTGGATAGAAATAACTTGAGGGAGATTGGGGGAGATTGTTGTGCAAGACATGCCTGTATCATAACAAGACTAAGTCAAATTGACAGCCCTAAGAATTAGTTGTATGATAATCTAAATTTATATTTTATACTGTATTACTTGAGTCTGTAAAAATGTCAAAGATTAGACTGAAGTATTTTTATGTAAACAGTCTCAAGCCTAAGAATAAACTCTGGAAGAAGATCAAGAAGATCATGCCTCGGAGAAATTGTAAAGAAGCTTGGAGTTGAATAAATCTATTTTGGGAAAATTATTCTAAGTCAAGATATCTACAAGTCACAGATCAAGTCATATAGAGAAGTCATTAGAGAACTCCAGAATGACTTATCGAGAAGTCCAAATTGGTCTATCGAGAAGTCCCAGAGATATCGACAAGTCAAATGAAGATATGAAGATTGGAGATATTGACAAGCCATTTATGCATATCGAGAACTAAGAGATATCGACAATGCAAATGAAGATGTGAAGATTAGAAATATCGACAAGTTATTTCTACATGCAGAGATTTGGAGAGCGACTGTCTCTAAATCATCTAGTTTCACTTTCCGAGAGAGAATACCTTTCATAAACTTTACATAACTAGGCATCTGCTCAAGAGCCTCAGCGAAAGGTATGTTGATATGAAGTTTCTTGAACACCTCCAGAAACATCTCAAATTGCTTGTCCAGCTTTTTCTTCTGCAACCACTTAGGAAAAAGGCGATGGAGTATAGATCTGCTTCTCCCCTGTATTACCCTCAGGAGGAGTGTGCTCAACAGTAGTATTCCTTGGTTCTACTTCTACTTCCTGCTGCTCTACTTCTTTCTCAACCCCAGCTTCTTCAGTCAACGCTTGAGTTTGTTCAGGATTCGTGTAACACCCCCAGATCCGGGGTCGGGGATCCGGGTCGTCACGGTCTTTCTTTCCACAATATCACTTCACTTAATTAATAATAATAACCTTATGCTGTGACCCCACACTAACACACACCACAACCCGCTATAGTCTCAGAGATGAAATTGAAATAAGTACAAGTCTTTGAATCCACCATTTAAAAGTTATTACAACCCAAAATGATTACTTGATAAATTTACAGTTAATTGCCATTATCTGCCACAAGTTATAATTATACATAATTTGATTCTCAAAAGTAGATGGTCTGAACTACAATAGATCTACCTCTGCAGCTATAGCAGCTACAACATCATCGGGAAGACGCGGGACGCTTCCCACGCGCTTGCGCTGGGTCTGCTGGAGTCTGGCCATCTCTCCTAACTGTTGTTGTGTGATGAAGAAATAAAGCAAGACTGAGCCTTACAGCTCGCAAGATAATACATAGTGATAACAATAATATAAGTATCTAAATGGATACTTACTAGAATCTTTATCATGTGTAAGATAATTACTTACTAGATATAAGTAAAAACAAGGAATGAAGTTACCAATACTTCACTACACTTATATCATTTATAAAGCTACTTGAACTACCACCGTTCAAAGTATTATAAGTTTTTTTTAAAAAAAAACATCCCATAGATGAGACCACAAGTTAAGACTTGAATAGATTCAATCTTTGAAATATTATTGAATGAAATAAAGTTACGAGATACTTTATTTAGTCCCGATATATATATCCACATATATATCTCTTAAACATTTCCTGGAACCTCTGTTATGTAAAGTATGAACAGAGTTTGAAACATCCAATAAATTTTGGAAAGGAAAAGAATTTTGGCATAAACCAGATATCTTGCTGATCAGGCAAAGATACCAATAAATAACCTTTTCTACTACTAGATGGATGAATCCCCCACCGGTCATCACCCTGGCCACATAAGGACCTTGTGCTGGACCGCCACCCGGCCTCTTACGCGTTGATGGACTGCCACCCAGCCACTTACACTTTGATAGACCGTACCCCGGCCTGTCGCTTATGCCGACTCAATTAGATGGGCTTACTTCCCGAACATTGGGCGAGTAATCAATTCATTTAACAAAACAGCAACCTTGTTGCGAATATAAAATACACCATAGAGCCGGATCCCTCAGGTTTTGAGCGAGTATTTAAATCCCCTTAAAAGGAAGATCTTAAATATAAAAATGAGTTTTGGGATCCGCTCTAACTTTTAAAAATCATTTTGAAGACTCGAAAACACTTTAAAGAGTGTTTGGAGTAAAACTGATTTAATGAAATAAATCAGTCCCGATATATTAGAAAATATCTGAATATTATTATTTAAATAATATTCTCATAAAGAATTATCTTTATAAAAATAATTGAAGTAGAAGTATTAAAACTTATACTTGAAACGAGTATTAAATAACCAAAGATACACTTATATGAAAGTATTATCTTTATTTGAATAATCGAAAATAAGTTTGATTATTGACACCTTATTCTTTAATAAAATAAAGAATATATTTTAGTAATAAGCGGAGTCATAATACCTCGAATGAATATTATAAATAATATTCATAAAATAAAGGAGTCATACATCCTCGATTGAATATCCAAGTAATATTCAATAATAATATAAAGGAGTCATAAGCCCTCGAATAATATTCGAAATAATATTCAATAATAAAATAAAGGAGTCATAAGTCCTCGGATGAATATTCGAAATAATATTCAATAATAAAATAAAGTTATCGAATAAACCTTATTCGATTAATAGTTTTGAAAACTATAACCATATATATATATATAAATATATATATATATATTGTAACACCCCCAGATCCGGGGTCGGGGATCCGGGTCGTCACGGTCTTTCTTTCCACAATATCACTTCACTTAATTAATAATAAATGACCTTATGCTGTGACCCCACACTAACACACACCACAACCCGTTATAGTCTCAGAGATGAAATTTAAATAAGTACAAGTCTTTGAATCCACAATTTAAAAGTTATTACAACCCAAAATGATTACTTGATAAATTTACAGTTAATTGCCATTATCTGCCACAAGTTATAATTATACATAATTGATTCTCAAAAGTAGATGGTCTGATCTACAATAGATCTACCTCTGCAGCTATAGCAGCTACAACATCAACGGGAAGACGCGGGACGCTTCCCACGCGCTTACGCTGGGTCTGCTGGAGTCTGGCCATCTTTCCTAACTGTTGTTGTGTGATGAAGAAATAAAGCAAGGGTGAGCAGCAAGCCCACCAAAATAATATGTATAATGATTTACAATATATGAGCCTACTCATAATACTCATGAAAGTCTTGGTCAAAAGAAATGAACCAAGTTTGATATCTTAATGCGATGAAGTCGCAAAATATTCAGTATATATACATATATACTTTTCAAAATATTGGAAGTCTTCTTCCATGCATAATATACACAAAATCCCAGTGTATAACTGTATAAAAATATCGTTGCAAGGTGATCTCATATATCTAACCTTGTCTCAACGTTTTTCTGAAAATCTTTGTCATTCATAAGACAATTATTAATTAGATATAAGTTTAAAAGATGAGGTTACCAAATACCCCAATATACTTATATCTTTCCCAATACTACTTGAACTACCACCATTCAAGTTATAATCAGTTTCAAAAGTTCATCCCACTGATGAGACCACAAGATAAGACTTAAATAGATTCAATCTTTGAAATATTATTGAATGAAATAAAGTTACGAGATACTTTATTTAGTCCCGATATATATATATATCCACATATATATATCTCTTAAACATTTCCTGGAACCTCTGTTATGTAAAGTATGAACAGAGTTTAAAACATCCAATGAATTTTGGAAAGGAAAAGAATTTTGGCATAAACCCGATATCTTGCTGATCAGGCAAAGATACCAATAAGTAACCTTTTCTACTAGTAGATGGACGAATTCCCCACTGGTCATCACCCTGGTCATAATTAAGACCTATGCTGGACTGCCACTCAGCCACTTATGCATTTGATGGACTCCCACTGAGCCACTTACACAATAATAGACCGTACCCCGGCCTGTCGCTTATGCCGACTCAATGAGAGGGGCTTACTTCCCGAACGTTGGGCAAGTAATCAATTCATTTACCAAATCTGCAACCTTGTTGCGAATATAAAATACACCACAGAGCCGGATTCCCCAGGTTTTGAGCGAGTATTTAAATCCCCTTAAAAGGAAGATCTTAAATATAAAAATGAGTTTTGGGATCCGCTCTGACTTTTAAAAATCATTTTGAAGACTCGAAAACACTTTAAAGAGTGTTTGGAGTAAGGCTGATTTAATGAAGTAAATCAGTCCCCAGAATATTTTAGAAAATGACTGAATATTATTATTTTAATTAATATTCCCATAAAGAATAATCTTTATAAAAATAATTGAAGTAGAAGTTTTAAAATTTATACTTGAAACGAGTATTAAATAACCAAAGCTATACTTATATGAAAGTATTATCTTTATTTGAATAATCGAAAATAAGTTTGATTATTGACATCTTATTCTTTAATAAAATAAAGAATATATTTCAGCAAATAATCGGAGTCATAGATCCTCAAATGAATATTCAAATAATATTCATTAAATAATATAAACTGAGTCATAAGTCCTCGAATGAATATTCAAATAATATTCAATAAATAATATAAAAGAGTCATAAGCCCTCGAATGAATATTCAAATAATATTCAAATAAATAAATAAAGTTAAAGTTATTGAATAAACCTTATTCGATTAATAGTTTGGAAAACTATAACCATATATATATATAAATATATATATATATATATATATATATATATATATCCATATCCATATATACAAGATTACTCGGGATCCTCGACTCCCGGTTTTAGAAAATATTTTCACCTTTGGGTCCCTATACTAAGGGTATAAGCAAGTTACCGCTATCCTCTAGCATAGGTATTATCAAATGAACCAACATATATTTATTTCAAGAATATGAAACAGGCATGCATATATACCATATCACATGCTACAATATATCGCAAAATTTGCTAATAACAATCATGCAA
Source organism: Apium graveolens (assembly GCF_009905375.1). Classification (NCBI taxonomy): domain Eukaryota; kingdom Viridiplantae; phylum Streptophyta; class Magnoliopsida; order Apiales; family Apiaceae; genus Apium; species Apium graveolens. Next base: position 186,657,009 of record NC_133650.1, read on the forward strand.
TATCACAAGATAATGCATATACATATATTTACATCACAACAACAGTATAACGGGTAGAAAACTTGCCTGAGCGACTGGGGTTACGAATGGCTCGGGACGAGTCTGGTAACCTATAAACAACAAGTAAGTTGGAATTAAACCAAAGTCACTTGTAAATCTATACTTTAACTAACTTAGACTCTAACGCTTGTTTTGCGCTCACTAATTCGCTTAAGTCACCCGGGTACCCTCGGCTCCACCATTTTTAATAATTTAACCTTTACGAGTTTTAAGGCGATTCCTTCGCGAGTGTCTTACCAACTGCCTAACACACTTACCATAAATGTTTCATACATTAATTAACCCTTTTTGGTCTTTAACCTATGTTTCAAAGTAAGGCGAGGGGAAAAGTTTCGTTCGCGAAACGCCGTTACTTAAAACGGTCGTTTCTCCTAAACCGTGCATCGGAATCGAACGAACTACATATCAAAACGAAGCTCGTAACATGAGCTATCTAAACATGGCAGTGGTCATAATCTAGCAGGGGGTTCTCGGGTCCTAATGCTATGCACAAAAACAGTCTAAAGAAAATCGGACGTTACGACGGCTATGTTTACGCGATTACCCAATTTTAAACAACTCCAAATCATCTCACAATCAACCCACAATCACAACCCAATTCAACCTCAAATCCAACATACAACCAACATCCATCCTCATCACATCATAACAACCCCAACCAATTCAATTTAATCATTCATACTTATGCTTAAACTTAACTTTAATCATACTTAAGTTCCTTTATATCAAAACCACAACAATTACCATTCCATTTCACTACCATTCCAAATCCCAAACTCTAAATCATAACAACAAGCTACAATATCAACCAACTAATCAAAATCATCTTATACTATATAGGAATCTAGGGTTTGGAGATGGTATACCTTCCTTGAAGTGGTGGGTGGAGCTAGGAAGCCTTAAGAAGCTTGGAGAAGTCTTAAGAATGCTTGGATCTTCAAGAAAACCAAGAAAAGTTCAAGTTAAAAAACTTGAAAACACTATTCATTGTCTTCTTCTTTGATTAAATGAAGAAGATTGAGAAGGAATTAATGGCTTAAACTCATGATATAGCCCTAACTAAGCATGAAGATGATTAGGGAATTTACTCACCAATTTAGGAAGCTTGGATCTTGAATTTTTGAATTCTCTTGCCTTTTGAATAGTGAAAAGCCGTGAGCAATGAAGAACAAAGCCTTGGTTGCTTTTGATTTTTGATGAAAATGATTTTACTTGGCTTGGTTGCTTGGTTTTTGTGCTTGTTTTAGTCAATTACCTTCTTGCCCTTGAATTTGTGTGGTTACAAAGCCACCACACCTCCTTCCTTCCCATGTCATGCTTATGTCACCTTGCACATGTCATAATGCTCCCACTTGTCCACACCTTGTGGTTTGATGATGTCACAATCCCTGGCTTCTTGTACAAGCTTGTCTCTTGGTCACTTATTTGTTTTACGGTTCGCTTATCTTTCGTTCTCGTTTATCGTTTGAGGGATCATACCCGGGATCTTATTACTTAGGTTCCCTTAACCTTTCTCAATATATTATATTCCTTTTATGATCCTCTCCTATAATCCTTTAATTTAAATCCTTTTTATCCTGTTACCTTATACTCAATTCTCTCCGTATCTTGTGAATTTCCGGGAAAAATCAAAGTGTTCGGATTTGGATTCTGACGATCTTTACATACACTTATATCCCATATAAAGTACTAATAAAATCTCAGAATATCCATATCAGAACCCCTACATAGTGTGGCATGAAAAGTTTTCTCATTCAGCAAAAACACTATTCATAAGGGTTTCAAAAATTTCCCAAAAATTGGGGTTATTACAGTCTCCCCTCCTTAAAAGGATTCCGTCCCGGAATCAGATAGAAAGTGAATAGGGATACTCTCTTAGCATTGCACTTTCTAACTCTCGAGTAAATTTTCCCACATTGTGGTTCTACCATCAAACTCTGACTAGTTTGATAACCCTTCTCCTAAGCACTTGTCCCTTTTCGATCTATAACCCTTTCTAGTTGCTCCATATAGGTTACGTCGGGTTGCATATCTATGCGCTCATATGCCTCTATTTATCTGGCATCTGAATACACTTCCTTAACATTGATACGTGGAACACGTTATGAACTTGCTACAGGTTCGGGGGTAGGGTTAGCTCATATGCTAACTTCCCAAACGTCCTAATATATCCAAGGGTCCAACAAATTGTAGACTTAGCTTTTCTTTCTTTCCGAACCTCATCAATCCTTTCCAAGGGATACCTATAACATTACTAGGTCCCCTATTTCATACTCTTTATCCTTTCGTGTCAAATCAACATACTTATCATGTCCATCTTGGGTTACTACCAGCCGTCCTCTGATTAGATCTATCATATCCTTGGTCCTTTGGACTACTGCGGGTCCGAGCATCTTGCGCTCTACAACTTCATCCTAACATAAGGGAGATCGACATTGTCTTCCCTCAAGGATCTCATAAGGCGACATCTCGATAATGACATATGATCTATTATCGTAAGATAACTCAATCCGAATTAAGTGATCATTCCAAATTCTTTCAAGTCTATTGCACAGACTCTCATTATAGCTTTTATCATTAGAGCTTCTGCTTCTCAATACCCATTCTTTTCCAGTTCGTAATCGCTACTACCTTCCGTTCCTAATATTATACGGGTTATACTTTTGCTTGTTAGCGTTCTGTAACCTTTTAATAACCACGTCAACCTTAGTATCACGAATGTGTTCCCATTCCGCATACTACCACCACTTTATTACTCCTTTTTTTTGCTGTTTCTATTTTCGAAAGCTTAATCCTTCATATAGAAGTAAAAGAATTTATTGAGAGATCACTATGATCATGAACACTTGTTATCTCGCATAGTTAGTACAGAAGGTGGCCAGCCTTTAGTACTTGACAAGCAATTAAACAATAGTTGGTATCCTACTAGGCTTCTATCACACAGATAGATAGTCATTCGGCAATACCTCCCCTTCTGGAAGGGTTGTTCTTCTCAGCTTACATGAAATGAAAAGAAGAGAAAAGAACGAATTGAAGAGAATTGTATATTCATATAAAAAATTTATTGCCATAAAATATCTGGCTTGGAATCTACCTCTGAACTATAGAGGTTTGTCATAGAAGAACAAAACATATATGTATTTATATCAACATCAAGTGTTATAACATCGCATTTCACGTGCCTAAATATTTTTGCTATCCCGTCCATCATTCTATGGACCCATGCTCTTCCTCGAGCTTATACACAATCACCTTTGAAACTCCCTCGACATCGAAAATCGAATCTGGGATCTTATTCTATACATCATCGTTACTAGAATTCTATGATCGCACCGCAACCTTCCTCGTATAATAATACGACTCTCTTATTGATAAGAAAGAATAATAATTCACTAGGTAGATACTCTACTTAATTAGTCTATCAATGATAACTTATACACTACCACGACCCGATTAGTGGTACTCAATCTCAACACCCATTCCAATACAACTTTCACGGTTGTAATCAGCTCATTACTCACAGAATCATTGCTGCCTTACTATGGTCCACCATTGACCTACTGTAGTCATTCACGTTCCATGAAATCTTAATATCTAACCATACCGAGTCCATACATGTCGTATCAAATCCTTCTAAGGAGTTAACATAACCACCAATCACAATTCATGAAGAACACTCCTGATCCTAACATACATACATGACATGAAGCAGATAAAAGTGTAGAAGAGTTTCAATCAAAGCAACGATAGCAGGTTAATACTATTCTTAATCATACGCCCTAAATAGAAGAATTAACTCAAGGGTTCATCTAGTCCTTTTTGAAACATGGTCCTGGCTTATCTCAAGATAGGACCTTCTAAGATAGATAGCCCGTTCATGGCGATTACACGAATTAAACCTTTACCAACTACTATTACGGTTGGGTATTGCACAGTCATCAGAAGGAATGTCAATCTTCCAAACCATAATTCAACCTTCACATTTTTAACCATCATCACTGTATTCGTTTGGCACACGCGCCTATAATTATCCTCTTACCCTTAAAGTGTCGGCCACCTCTTTGGCCTTTCCTGATAGTAAAATTTCCTTACAGTCAATGTCATTTTAACCACCTCCAAATAAATTTTCTACCTTATTTCCGATCACTGCTTGAGTGAAGATGTTTTCCTTAAAATCAGATGGGAAAAAAAATATCACCATTTTTCCATAAGTTATTGCCTCGGTCTTTAGAGGCTAATCACTGTCAAGACTGACTCTCAATCATACTTACAACATTTTTTTTTATCTTAAGTCCTAATTGCCCTGAACAATTTCGACCATTACTGGTTCGATCCATACTTTCTCGTGGTTTAACACGTGCCCCACTTGGCAACATTATAATTATGTCATATTTCCTTTATCAACATTTTTATTCTTGAGAATTTTGAATATTACCTTTCTCCTTGTAAAACCTCTAAGGTTATCCTTCAATCGTTCCTCCTGTATTCCCTAGATACAGGGCATATCACAATACCATTTACTAATAGTAGAACCATTGTCTATATACTTCTGCAAAATTTCTCCACTGATTCTTAAAGGTTGTTGTTACCTTAACCCTTTCCCAATCATACTGTCAAAACTCATACTATCCCTATCAAGGGTGAAATGCCAACCTTTATGCATTCCCCTGGGATTCGTTTTAAGTTACCGATGTTCTATCCTTAATTCCACCTTTAAAAAGGTACAAGCATCCTTCCATGGATAAATAAAGTCATATATCCCTGATATGGGTATCTTATTCAATCATTCCCACCTCGATAGTAAATGCCTAATTTCACAATAACATCTGTATACAAAATGAGGTTAATCAAAATGGCCTCCAAAAGATAACAACGGTTATCCGCTTTTCTTGCCTAATCTGGTAACGATAACATGGATGTTCTGGAAGATATTGGTCGTGTTCAACGTGAACTTCTTCTTAATAATTCCTTATTTACTTTTGTTGTTTATCTCAACAGTCACCTCAATGTTGGGATATCTTTCATATCTGGCGTCTCCCTTTCTGGGTATCATGCCACCGGTCTTACACTTCACCTTCTTGAAGGTCACTTCCTTCATCCAATTTTCTTAATTTCTTACTTTCTTATCCCCTTAGTCTATCCGCGTCTCATTATTTATCCTTCGAATTATCTCAAGGTTTCCTCGAATCCTCCCAACTTACAGGGGATAAACTATATGCATCTCTTATGCCTTCAACCGTCAACTTTAACTCATGGTGAATCACCCTCATCCTGACGATCATATACTTTTCTATTTCTATTAATAGGAGTCTTTAGGGTTTCCTCATACCCAACTCCCTTATCATTCCTCAAACTCTGTTGCCTTTTTATTCCTTTCCACTTCAATTCCTTTTTATTTTCCTTTCTCTTATCATTATTTCACGAACCAACACAACATAAGCATTGATTTCAAATATCCCGTCATTCTGGATTCGCGTCTTCAGAACGAATCTTAACAACTTTTACAGCTTAGATTCATAATTCATCATACTCGTCTGCCTTTGTTCTGGCTCTAAAGCTTTTACACTATTCCATAACCTTGGGAATTACGATCCCGAAAACAATTGGCTGAACTTTAATCAGTTTATTATAATCTCTTGCTTCGTGCCTTCCTTGGCCTTTCACCAGCGGGTGGTCTCTCTCTTGGGAGGGTGAGTGATAAAAACAGTCTTTTGTGATTCGTCAATCATTTAGAATCTCAAATGATTCCTATATTTCCTTTAGCCAGGCTCTTGCCTCGGCTGGGTCAGCCTGTTCCTTGGAACTCTGAGAGCTTAGCGATTTAAAGGTTATGAAAGAATTTCACACCACATTGTTTCCTCAGGGTGGTGGTTGGGGATAATAGTCTAAGTTCTGTCTAGACTGGTCTATAAATTATCGTATAGGAGTACCGTCTCGGTTCTCCTTTCCTTACTCGACTTTCTGTTTCCTTAGTATGAAATGTTTCATCCTACTCCCCATAATTGGGGTCATCTTTTAATTTAAAATCCTCATTTTCCTCTCCATTATGTCATGGGTTCCTTCTATCTTGATGGCGACCTCCCTGACTATCACGTTCAGGGTTTGCTCTAAATCTTATTCCTCAAACTATGGCTCTCATCTAAGTTCTCATCCTTACGCTCTTGAACTTTCGAAACCCAAATTCTATAGGAATACCTCATTATTCCCTTATCCTCTTTCTCGGTATTAATCTCATATTTATTTGTTGGCTCTCTGCCTTCATTCATCACCTTTCTCTGGCACAATATGCTCTTTTCCGATAATTCGGACTGTATTGCAATCTCAAACAGCTTTTCGGTACCGGCTCCGGTTACCTTCATATCTATTTCCATTTTTTTTTTTTTCAAAATCTCTTATCAACTTTCCCAAAGACATTAACCTCTTGAGTCTCTCCTTTTTACTAAGGGCATCAGCCACCATATTGGCTTTCCCCGAATGATAAAGAATCTCCCAATCATAATTCTTGATTAGCTCTAACCGCCTCCTCTGGCGTCTGTTGAGCTCTTTCTACGTAAGAATGTACTAGAGCACTTATGGCTTAGGTAATTCTCGCACTTCTCTCCATACAAGTAGTGCCTCCAATCTTTAGGGTAAAACTATTGCCACGAGCCTAAGCTCATGGGCGGGGATATCGAATTTCATATTACCTTAATTGTCTTGACGCAGACGCGATTATCTTGCTGTGCTAAGAAGCACCCTAATTCCTTATGCGAAGCGTCACTTACAAATCACAAAATCTCCTTTTTCCATCCGGCAACGCCAGCATAGGGGCCATCACCAACCTCTGCTTCAGTTCTTGAAAGCTGTTCTCGCATTTCTCTGTCCATTCAAACTTCTCAGTCTTACGAGTAAGCCGCGTTAAAGGGGCTACTATCTTTACAACTTGAACGAACCTACGGTAGTGACCGGCCAATCCTACCTCTGGTAGTCGACCAAACCATGGTCATCAATTCATCAGTGGTCCTTTATCCAATCCTGTCAGGATCCTCCATGGGATCCTCCTCAACAACTATCCCTTCTAGGACAACATCCTCAACCGCTAAATCCTCAATATCAACATCATCCGGTCCTGCATTAGGACACTCTATCGGATCCACAATCCAATCTCCAATTAGTAATAAAATATCATCGCGATGTTGCTCCTCAACCTCAGGGTTCGGAGTCCGGCTACCATATACGATAACGAACTACGCTCCTATCACGATATTTATAAGGGTTCCCATAAGGGTTTTAACTGTCAGTACTACGTTAGGTAGTCCGACTATGAACTTGGCAAGAGTTCTTATTATCTTAGTGAACTTATTATCTTAACGTCCCATCATCTCTGAGGTTTATAACGCTTAGCTCTGATACCATTTCTGTAACACCCCCAGATCCGGGGTCGGGGATCCGGGTCGTCACGGTCTTTCTTTCCACAATATCACTTCACTTAATTAATAATAAATGACCTTATGCTGTGACCCCACACTAACACACACCACAACCCGTTATAGTCTCAGAGATGAAATTTAAATAAGTACAAGTCTTTGAATCCACAATTTAAAAGTTATTACAACCCAAAATGATTACTTGATAAATTTACAGTTAATTGCCATTATCTGCCACAAGTTATAATTATACATAATTGATTCTCAAAAGTAGATGGTCTGATCTACAATAGATCTACCTCTGCAGCTATAGCAGCTACAACATCAACGGGAAGACGCGGGACGCTTCCCACGCGCTTACGCTGGGTCTGCTGGAGTCTGGCCATCTTTCCTAACTGTTGTTGTGTGATGAAGAAATAAAGCAAGGGTGAGCAGCAAGCGCACCAAAATAATATGTATAATGATTTACAATATATGAGCCTACTCATAATACTCATGAAAGTCTTGGTCAAAAGAAATGAACCAAGTTTGATATCTTAATGCGATGAAGTCGCAAAATATTCAGTATATATACATATATACTTTTCAAAATATTGGAAGTCTTCTTCCATGCATAATATACACAAAATCCCAGTGTATAACTGTATAAAAATATCGTTGCAAGGTGATCTCATATATCTAACCTTGTCTCAACGTTTTTCTGAAAATCTTTGTCATTCATAAGACAATTATTAATTAGATATAAGTTTAAAAGATGAGGTTACCAAATACCCCAATATACTTATATCTTTCCCAATACTACTTGAACTACCACCATTCAAGTTATAATCAGTTTCAAAAGTTCATCCCACTGATGAGACCACAAGATAAGACTTAAATAGATTCAATCTTTGAAATATTATTGAATGAAATAAAGTTACGAGATACTTTATTTAGTCCCGATATATATATATCCACATATATATATCTCTTAAACATTTCCTGGAACCTCTGTTATGTAAAGTATGAACAGAGTTTAAAACATCCAATGAATTTTGGAAAGGAAAAGAATTTTGGCATAAACCCGATATCTTGCTGATCAGGCAAAGATACCAATAAGTAACCTTTTCTACTAGTAGATGGACGAATTCCCCACTGGTCATCACCCTGGTCATAATTAAGACCTATGCTGGACTGCCACTCAGCCACTTATGCATTTGATGGACTCCCACTGAGCCACTTACACAATAATAGACCGTACCCCGGCCTGTCGCTTATGCCGACTCAATGAGAGGGGCTTACTTCCCGAACGTTGGGCAAGTAATCAATTCATTTACCAAATCTGCAACCTTGTTGCGAATATAAAATACACCACAGAGCCGGATTCCCCAGGTTTTGAGCGAGTATTTAAATCCCCTTAAAAGGAAGATCTTAAATATAAAAATGAGTTTTGGGATCCGCTCTGACTTTTAAAAATCATTTTGAAGACTCGAAAACACTTTAAAGAGTGTTTGGAGTAAGGCTGATTTAATGAAGTAAATCAGTCCCCAGAATATTTTAGAAAATGACTGAATATTATTATTTTAATTAATATTCCCATAAAGAATAATCTTTATAAAAATAATTGAAGTAGAAGTTTTAAAATTTATACTTGAAACGAGTATTAAATAACCAAAGCTATACTTATATGAAAGTATTATCTTTATTTGAATAATCGAAAATAAGTTTGATTATTGACATCTTATTCTTTAATAAAATAAAGAATATATTTCAGCAAATAATCGGAGTCATAGATCCTCAAATGAATATTCAAATAATATTCATTAAATAATATAAACTGAGTCATAAGTCCTCGAATGAATATTCAAATAATATTCAATAAATAATATAAAAGAGTCATAAGCCCTCGAATGAATATTCAAATAATATTCAAATAAATAAATAAAGTTAAAGTTATCGAATAAACCTTATTCGATTAATAGTTTGGAAAACTATAACCATATATATATATAAATATATATATATATATATATCCATATCCATATATACAAGATTACTCGGGATCCTCGACTCCCGGTTTTAGAAAATATTTTCACCTTTGGGTCCCTATACTAAGGGTATAAGCAAGTTACCGCTATCCTCTAGCATAGGTATTATCAAATGAACCAACATATATTTATTTCAAGAATATGAAACAGGCATGCATATATACCATATCACATGCTACAATATATCGCAAAATTTGCTAATAACAATCATGCAATATCACAAGATAATGCATATACATATATTTACATCACAACAACAGTATAACGGGTAGAAAACTTGCCTGAGCGACTGGGGTTACGAATGGCTCGGGACGAGTCTGGTAACCTATAAACAACAAGTAAGTTGGAATTAAACCAAAGTCACTTGTAAATCTATACTTTAACTAACTTAGACTCTAACGCTTGTTTTGCGCTCACTAATTCGCTTAAGTCACCCGGGTACCCTCGGCTCCACCATTTTTAATAATTTAACCTTTACGAGTTTTAAGGCGATTCCTTCGCGAGTGTCTTACCAACTGCCTAACACACTTACCATAAATGTTTCATACATTAATTAACCCTTTTTGGTCTTTAACCTATGTTTCAAAGTAAGGCGAGGGGAAAAGTTTCGTTCGCGAAACGCCGTTACTTAAAACGGTCGTTTCTCCTAAACCGTGCATCGGAATCGAACGAACTACATATCAAAACGAAGCTCGTAACATGAGCTATCTAAACATGGCAGTGGTCATAATCTAGCAGGGGGTTCTCGGGTCCTAATGCTATGCACAAAAACAGTCTAAAGAAAATCAGACGTTACGACGGCTATGTTTACGCGATTACCCAATTTTAAACAACTCCAAATCATCTCACAATCAACCCACAATCACAACCCAATTCAACCTCAAATCCAACATACAACCAACATCCATCCTCATCACATCATAACAACCCCAACCAATTCAATTTAATCATTCATACTTATGCTTAAACTTAACTTTAATCATACTTAAGTTCCTTTATATCAAAACCACAACAATTACCATTCCATTTCACTACCATTCCAAATCCCAAACTCTAAATCATAACAACAAGCTACAATATCAACCCACTAATCAAAATCATCTTATACTATATAGGAATCTAGGGTTTGGAGATGGTATACCTTCCTTGAAGTGGTGGGTGGAGCTAGGAAGCCTTAAGAAGCTTGGAGAAGTCTTTAGAATGCTTGGATCTTCAAGAAAACCAAGAAAAGTTCAAGTTTAAAAACTTGAAAACACTATTCATTGTCTTCTTCTTTGATTAAATGAAGAAGATTGAGAAGGAATTGATGGCTTAAACTCATGATATAGCCCTAACTAAGCATGAAGATGATTAGGGAATTTACTCACCAATTTAGGAAGCTTGGATCTTGAATTTTTGAATTCTCTTGCCTTTTGAATAGTGAAAAGCCGTGAGCAATGAAGAACAAAGCCTTGGTTGCTTTTGATTTTTGATGAAAATGATTTTACTTGGCTTGGTTGCTTGGTTTTTGTGCTTGTTTTAGTCAATTACCTTCTTGCCCTTGAATTTGTGTGGTTACAAAGCCACCACACCTCCTTCCTTCCCATGTCATGCTTATGTCACCTTGCACATGTCATAATGCTCCCACTTGTCCACACCTTGTGGTTTGATGATGTCACAATCCCTGGCTTCTTGTACAAGCTTGTCTCTTGGTCACTTATTTGTTTTACGGTTCGCTTATCTTTCGTTCTCGTTTATCGTTTGAGGGATCATACCCGGGATCTTATTACTTAGGTTCCCTTAACCTTTCTCAATATATTATATTCCTTTTATGATCCTCTCCTATAATCCTTTAATTTAAATCCTTTTTATCCTGTTACCTTATACTCAATTCTCTCCGTATCTTGTGAATTTCCGGGAAAAATCAAAGTGTTCGGATTTGGATTCTGACGATCTTTACATACACTTATATCCCATATAAAGTACTAATAAAATCTCAGAATATCCATATCAGAACCCCTACATAGTGTGGCATGAAAAGTTTTCTCATTCAGCAAAAACACTATTCATAAGGGTTTCAAAAATTTCCCAAAAATTGGGGTTATTACATATATAATCTACTCGGGATCCTCGACTCCCGGTTTTAGAAAATGTTTTCACCTTTGGGTCCCTATACTAAGGGTATATGCAAATTACCGCTATTCTCTAGCATAGGTATTATCAACTAAACCAACAGATATATATGGCAAGAATACGAAACAGGCATGCATATATATACCATATCAGCATGCTTCAATATATCGCAACATTTGCTAATTAACCAACATGCATCTATCACAAGATAATGCATATACATATATACATCACTACAACAGTATAACGGGTAAAAAACTTGCCTGAGCGACTTGGGGTGATAAAAGGCTCGGGACGAGTCTGGTAACCTGTAAACAACAAGTAAGTTGGAATTAAACCAAAATCACTTGTAAATCTATACTTTAACTAACTTAGACTCTAACGCTTGTTTTGCGCTCACTGATTCGCTTAAGTCACTCGGGTACCCTCAGCTCCACCATTTTTAATAATTTAACCTTTACGAGTTTTAAAGCGATTCCTTCGCGAGTGTCTTACCAACTGCCTAACACACTTACCATAAATGTTTCATACATTAATTAACCCTTTTTGGTCTTTAACCTATGTTTCAAAGTAAGGTGAGGGGAAAAGTTTCGTTCGCGAAACGCCGTTACTTGAAACGGTCGTTTCTCCTAAACCGTGCATCGGAATCGAACGAACTACATATCAAAACGAAGCTCGTAACATGAGCTATCTAAAAGTGGCAGTGGTCATAATCTAGCAGGGGGTTCTCGGGTCCTAATGCTATGCACAAAAACATTCCAAAGAAAATCGGACTTTACGACGGCTATATTTACGCGATTTCCCAATTTTAAACCATTCAAAACCAACCCAAATCAACCTCAAATCCAACATACAACCAACATCCATCCTTATCACATCATAACAACCCCAACCAATTCAATTTAATCATTCATACTTATGCCTAAGCTTAAATTTATTCATACTTAAGTTCTTTTAATCAAAACCACAACATTTACCATTCCATTTCACTACCATTTCAAATCCCAAACTCTAATCACAACAACAAGCTACAATATCATCCTACTAATCAAAATCATCTTATAATATATAGGAATCTAGGGTTTGGAGATGGTATACCTTCCTTGAAGTGGTGGGAGGAGCTAGGAAGCCTTAAGAAGCTTTGAGAAGTCTTAGGAATGCTTGGATCTTCAAGGAAAACAAGAAAAAACTTCATGTTGAAAACTTGAAAACACTATTCATAGTCTTCTTCTTTGATTAAATGAAGAAGATTGAGAAGGAATTAATGGCTTAAACTCATGATATAGCCCTAACTAAGCATGAAGATGATTAGGGAATTTACTCACCAATTTAGGAAGCTTGGATCTTTGATTTTTGAATTTTTCTTGCCTTTTGAATAGTGAAAAGCCGAGAGCAAAGATGAACAAGGCCTTGGTTTCTTTTTGATTTTAATCAAGAATGAATTTGCTTGGCTTGGTTGATTTGTTTTTGTGTTTGATTTAGTCAATTACCTTCTTGCCCTTGAATTTGTGTGGTTATAAAGCCACCACACCTCCTTCCTTCCCATGTCATGCTTGTGTCATCCTCATGATGTCATCCTCCCCTCCTTGTCCTCTTTCTATTGGTTGGATGACATCATCCCCACTAATCCCCTTGATTAACTTCCTAATCGTTTGCCTAATGACCGCTGATCTGTTATACGGTTCGCTTAACTTTCGTTCTCGTTTATCGTTTGAAGGATCATACCCGGGATCTTATTACTTAGGTTCCCTTAACCTTTCTCAATACATTATATTCCTTTTTATGATCCTCTATTATAATCCTTTAATTTAAATCCTTTTTATCCTGTTACCTTATACTCAATTCTCTCCGTATCTAGTGGATTTCCGGGAAAAACCAAAGTGTTCGGAATTGGATCCTGACGATCTTTACATACACTTATATACTACATAGAGTACTAATAATATCCCAGAATATCCATAACAGAACCCCTACATAGTGTGGCGTGAAAAGTTTTCTCATTCAGCTAAAACACTATTCACAAGGGTTACAAAAAGTTGAAAATTTTGGGGTTATTACAATTCGCAACCTTTCCAGACCTCAAAGTGATTGCCTTTACCTGCTCCTTAGCTTCCTTCCTTTCTGGCACTTCAGTGTCACTAGGTAATATACCAGGTTGACGATTTAGCAAGGCATTGGCAATTTGCCCAATTTGATTTTCCAAGGTCTTGATAGAAATAACTTGACTCTTGCACATAAGCTTCAACTCCTCTAGTTCAGATTTTTTATTAGCTTGTTACAGCTGGAGTTGCGGTCTTGGTGCATATTGCGGTTGCTGAAAACCAGGGGGGTTGTACTTCTTAGCTCGATATTGCTGATAAGGTTGTTGAACTGCATTCTGAGCGTTGCTCCAAATAAAATTAGGATGATTGTGCTTATTGGGATGATAAGTGGCTGGCACAGGCTGCTTTGAACGCTGAAAGTTGCTCACGAACTGAGCTGATTCACTAGAAATCACGCACTGATCAGTCTCATGGGCACCAGCACAAAGCTCACAGACACTAGCGATTTGATTAACTCCATAACTAGCCAAAGTGGCCACCTTCATCATCAAAGCCTTAAGTTGGGAAGTTATAGCAGTTGCTGCATCCAACTCCATAATTCCAGCTACCTTTCCCTGAGTCAGTCTCTGGGAAGGATTCTGGTATTCATTAGCAGCCATCAGTTCAATTAATTCATAAGCTTCATCATACCTTTTAGCCCACAAGGCTCCTCCTGATGCTGCAGCAAGCATGGGTCTAGAAGTAGCACCCAATCTATTGTATAAATAGTTAATAATCATCCAATCAGGCATGCCATGGTGTGGGCACTTCCTTACCATCTTCTTATATCGATCCCAAGCCTCATACAGAGATTCTTCAGTTTGCTGAGCAAACTGAGTAAGAGCATTCCTAATTGCAGCAGTCTTCGCCATAGGGAAGAATTTATTGAGAAACTTTTGCGTAAGATCCTCCCAAGTGGTGATAGACCCTGCTGGTAGAGAGTGTAACCGGCACTTAGCTTTGTCCCCTAGAGAGAATGGGAAGAGGCGTAGCTTGATAGCATCTTCAGTCACATCATTAAACTTGAAGGTGTCGCAGATCTCGATGAAATCCCTGATGTGCATGTTGGGGTCTTCAGTAGGAGAACCCCGAAACTGAACTGAGTTCTGTATCATCTGAATCGTGCTTGACTTGATCTCAAAAGTATTAGCCCTGATGGCTGGTCTGATGATGCTTGACTGAATATCATTAATCTTAGGCTGAGAATAGTCCATCAAAACCTTCAGATTGTCCGCTTGATCACCCATCTCTACTAAAGTTGGTTCTTCAACTTTCTCTTCTTCTTCTTCTACCTTTTTTTCTTCCTCAAAAACTTCCTTACGAACTACCACAAGTTCTTCCTCGGCTTTATCCAGTGTTCTCTTACGAGTACGCTAACGCGTATGCATACACCCTTGCTAGAGTACCTGAAATAAAACAAGGAATAAATAAGTAACAATGTCCGATTCAATGAACTTTAACGACCACTGATGGAAAGCACATAAACTATAATTTAACACTGCAGTCCCCGGAAGCGGTGCCAAAAACTTGTTAGTCGCTAAACACGCGCTAATATTACACGCAAGTATACGAGTTTGCAAGTAGTATAGAATCTTTTCTAGTTCGTTCCCACAGAGGCTGTATTGGTTAACTAATTAATTCACGCACTTTAGCAACAATGTATGGTTATTATTCAATGCTAAGATGATAACATATTGAGGTTGTTTATAACTAAGAATTATAACTATGAAATTAAGATTGACTGAATTAATATATATGACAAACATGGGATTCTAACTTCATTAAATACTTCATTCAATAGCCTTATTATTCTCAACCTTAACATGCAATGATGATGACACTAATCAATCAACACGAAACTGGTAAACGCCAATTTTCGTTGCACGAGTACTATACTACCATACATCCACAAAAGAGATAGAAGTTGAATAGACACCAATTATATTGAGACCCTATATGTCTATATTATTTGACAACATAATGGTGTAAGCACAAGTTATCTATCTTGATTATAAAAGGAAAATAAAATGGGTAAAATTACCTACGAATCATGCATAACAATAACACATGAACCTATGCTAGCATGGCAAGTTCTAAATCCTTAAATTCACTGTCGCTTCATTAAGAATTAACACACTATCTTATAAGTTCGCGATGCTCATAAGACGAATACGCACAACCAATACTAGGATATCAATCAATCACCACATACTAAGGTATCAAAATAATTTAACTAAAGAAATCCATAAATAAATCCGCTAAAACCCCATGATAATGATTAGCCCATGATCAGACTCATCATCAACGTGGGTTCCGATGGAAGCATGGTATAACACACGTAGTCTTTATAACGAATAAATAAAACCAAGTACAAGCAAGAGTAAAGGTTCACAAGTAAGAAAACTAGCATCCAAATACAACTTAAAACAAAGATTCACAAGTAAAAAACAAGATCTTCTTCGTCTTCGTTGAATTGTACTAAAACGATCTTCTTACGGCTCTCCTTGCGCTTTGGTATATCTCTCTATAAAAACGTTCTAATTTAAATATATATAGCATCCCTTTGCAATCTGGAAGTCTCCCCACTTAGAATCAAATTAAAATCAGGATTCATATTTTCCGCACCGGCGCGGCCGCGTGCTATCGCAGCGCGGGCGTGTTGTCATTCTGGAATCCTGGCGCGGGCGCACGCTATCACAGTGCGGGCGCGCCGTCCTTCTAGGAAAAACTCGGATTTCATCTTTTTCCTTGCTGCTTCGAGCCGGCTTTCCACGAGCTTTTATTCCAACACCACCTTGACACCAAATTAGCACCAAAATAATGATAATTCACCTGATTCACAGATTAATGCCGGAAATTCAAAAACACTCAAAAACACGTTAAAATACTTAACAACTTGAGTACAAATACATCAATTCAAAGATTATTAGAGCATTATAAAGTGTCATAAATGCCACTCAATAAATGTCATGTACTTTAGCCTCAAACCCTTGCTTATTTTGTAGTGAGCTTACACGTGAATGTGCTAAACTTGCCTCCCCTATAGCAGGATCATTGGCAATTGAACTCCTACCTTCAATTGTGAGAGCAATTTCAGCTTGGGTTTTGAGGGGAGTTGTTCCCAGAAGAGAAACCTCCAATTGAATTGGAGAATATTTAGATAGCTCCCCCTCAGGAGTCCTACCCTGAAACCTAACAACCTGTGAAGATTGATTTGCACATGAAGGTGCATTTGTATCTACCACAGGGTCTTTAGTGAAAACTGATGAGACCCCTATGTTTGTATTGGTGTCATCAAGATCTACCCCAGTATGTAGCCTCTCAACAACTAATTGTGGTTCCTGGGTGGCGATCACAGTTTCTAGAACCATGTCACTTAAAGTTAGCAACTCTTGAGAACCAGAGTTAAGAGTTTCATTATAGGAAGAAGAGATTTGAGATATAAGTTATTGAGTGTCAGCATTGAGTGTTGGAAGCTCCCCCTGAGTAAATGAGGGAGCTTCAAGAGATGTGCTCCCCTTGTGTTTGTCATCCTTATTCCTCCTTCTGTACACTTGAATTTCTTCAGGTGTTTGTGCAGATTCTTTATAGGGTGCACTAGGGAGAGTGCTCTTTCAAATAGAGACATCCTGTTGAGAGGATGCCCCTAGAGTCTATTTTTGTCCCTGTTTTACAACTACATCCTTTTGAGAGGATTCAGAGGTGGCTTGAGTGGTCAACTCAGATTGTTTAGCCTTCTTTGTCTTTTTGACCAAGGGTGACTCAGGTACTGTTTGTTACTCACCACTCTCATTTATGATTGTCAGGTTTTCCTGCTTTTCTTCTTTTTACTCACTTTACCCTTTTGAGAGGATGAAATGGTTGGTTTCCTTGATTCTAAAGGTACCGAATGAAGGGTCTCAACATTGGTTGGTCCCTGTTGGTGTGCCTTTGTGTGTACTTCCACAAGTGCAGGAACCATTGTTGCACTAGATTCCACATTTGACCTCACGTCAGGCATGGGGTAAGGGTAAGTCTTAAACCTCTACATCATAAATGGATTGATTTTGAGACTTACAGTTACCTTATTCTTTATATTAAGTGAGCCAAATATAACTTTGGACATTTGCTTACAATTGCCTATTTTTGTCCTATCTATACCATTAAGTAAATGAATGTATGAAACTTTATGAATTGAAGTGGACATTATAAATCTAGGAAAGAAAATTTCTTTGCCTCTTGCAGCTAGGGGCATTGTGAGCCTGGTGGCAAGTTCTTCCAGGAACAATAGACTAATATTCAAGTGTCTGTTGTGAGCTATATAGAACAACAACTTCTGCACCACACTTGAAATGTTGTCATATCATGTCTTCCTGCAGGTGAAGGCTCTTACTATAGAATCAAACAAGAAGGACCATTCCCTCCTTAGGTTTGTTCTTTTCAGACTTGCCAGGTTGATTCTTCCACCATAGCTGATGAAGTCCATGAATTCAACTAGCTCATCTAGTGTTGGAACCTACACCAGATTCTCAGTTGGAAGGCCCAAAGCTAGATTCACATCGTTCTCATTGAACTCCACCTGTTTGCCTCCAATAGAGCAGTTCACCACTATAGATATAAAGTTTTCATTCATAATTGTCCTCACCACAGCAGTTGTCCAGAATTCATGCAGAACATCCAGGTACAGGATTGGATTAGCAGTTAAGGCACCTGCAAGATATGATGCAGACAAAAACTGAATAAACCCCTTGAAAGAATCAGGAGCTTGGTTAACATCAGTGAAAGAAAGGTAGTTAGTTCCATTCTTGGTGATATCAGCTCTAACATTGTTGAGTGCCATTGTTGTTGAGTAAGAGTGAATGGGTAAGAAAAATGAGAGAGAAAGACCTTGAAACAAGAGAGAAATCGGTTTGGATTTGAAAATTAGGTCGCTTAGAGTTCTCGAAGGCGTAAGGATGTGTATGTTGAGAAGTCTAAGTATTTATAGTAAAAGCAAATGAGTTATCGAGAACTCAAAAATAAACGTTTGGAATTTGCTTATCGAGAAGTCATTGTGAAAAGTGAATTACATATCGATGTCATTTTAATTTACTCTTCTAGAGAACTAAAATTGACTTGTCGAGATGTCAAATAAATACTCAGTTTGTCCAACTTGGACTGAATTGTTTCTAATTTTTATTTGAATAAATCAAAATAAAATCAGAATGATTTTATCAAAAGTATTTAACCAAAATAATTTATTAAATTAAATTATCTCAGTTCTGAGTTATTTATAAGTCTAAAATTATACTTGTAGAGAACTCTGTGAGTTAACACTTATAGGGAACTCTACAATGACTTATCAATAAGTCATAATGAATCTTGTCGAAAAATCCTTCGAGAAGTCAGAAAAATGACTTGTCGAGGACTCACTCGAGAAGTCTCAAAATGACTTGTCGAGAAGTCAATTAGACTTATCGAGAACTCAGTTTTCTATATACTTTAGATAACTTTGATTCTGCCTTGTGCTAATTTTGCATGTTGAAGATGCAAATCAACATTTAGACAGTTTTCTTAGAATTAAAAAATTCCACGCTAAGTTTTGAATTTTGAAAGACAAATATGCAGAGATTTCTGAAATATTTATAATTCATATTCTAGTAAATTTCCAATTCAATCAAATTAGTTTTTATAGCATCTTCAGTCACATCATTGAACTTAAAAGTGTCGCAGATCTCGATGAAATCCCTGATGTGCATGTTGGGGTCTTCAGTAGGAGAACCCCCAAACTGAACTGAGTTCTGCATCATCTGTATCGTGCTTGACTTGATCTCAAAAGTGTTAGCCCTGATGGCTGGCCTGATGATGCTCGACTGAATGTCATTGATCTTAGGATGAGAATAATCCATCAAAGCCTTGGGATTTTCTGTTTGATATCCCATCACTACTAAAACTAGTTCTTCGGCTTTCTCTTCTTCTTCTATCTTCTTTTCTTCTTCAAAAACTTCCTTTCGAACCACAACAACTTCTTCCTCGGCTTTATCCAGTGTTCTCTTACGAGTACGCGAAAGCATATGCATACACCTCGCTAGAGTACCTAAAATAAGACAAGGAAACAAATAAGTAACAATGTCCGAGTTAATGAACTTTAACGACTACTGATGGAAAACACATAAACTAAAAATTAACACTGCAGTCCCCGGCAGCGGCGCCAAAAACTTGGTAGTCGCTAAACACGCGCTAATAATTCACGCAAGTATACGCGTTCGCAAGTAGTATAAGATATAAATCAGATTCGTTCCCACAGAGACCGGATTTGGTTAACTAATCAATCTTTGCACTTAAGCAACAATGTATGGTTATTATTCAATGCTAAGACGATAACAATTGAGGTTGTTTATAACTAAGAATTAACTAACAATTATAACTAAGAGAGTAAAGAGAGTTGTATATTATATGAGACAAACATGGGATTCTAACTTCATTAAATACTTCATTCAATAGCCTCTTCATTCTTAACCTTAGCATGTAATGGTGATGATACTAATCAGACAATACGAAACTGATAAACGCCAACTTTCGTTGTACGAATACCATACGAACAGACATCCACAAAAGATATGCAAGTTGAAGAGACACCAATTATATTGAAACCCTATATGTCTATAGAATTTGACAACATAACTATTTAAGCACAAGTTATCTATCTTGATTACATAGGGCAAGTAAGACGGTTAAAATTAGCTACGCATCATGCATAACAAATACATGAACCTATGCTAGTATGGCAAGTTCTAAATCCTTAAATTCACTGTCGCTTCATTAAGAATTAACACACTATCTTATAAGTTCGCGACGCTCATAAGACGAATACGCACAACCAATACTAGGTTATCCTACAATCACCACACACTAAGACATCAAAATGAAATAACTAAAGAAATCCATAAATAAATCCGCTAGAATTATGACGACCTCAACCACGGGGTCAGAAGTTGACGTCACCAACAACAATAATAACAATCATAATTCAATCCAAGTCATTAATAATAAAGAAATACGACCCCTTTACCAAGATTTTTTCCAGGTTTAAGTATAATTTAGGTTACAACTAATTACAATACCAACTTACAGAAGCTATTCTGGCACCACTAACTTAATACAGCAACTCAATAGACCATCTTTGGTCCAACACAACTACCTCAGAGTATCCTGACATGGAAGGAATTGGAACTCTGCCCTGACTATCGCGAAAGAAACTCCTACGCATCTGCAATACAAATATAAAACAGTCTGCAAGGGTGAGCAATTAATTGCTCAACAATACCTCTATGTGAATAACAAGTAGAACAATTTATGATAAAATAGTGATCGGAACAGAAATTATAGCTCGTGTACAAAAGCAAAGTAAACATTCATAAACTGGATATTCAAAACTAGCATGCTCTGAAAAACTACAATATCAGTCGTGTATTTTGTATAATTACCAGAACCAAAGCTTAGCATGCAATTTCATTTACACTAATCTGTCTCATCAAGTTGATTTGTTAATCAATTTCACAACTGAATCAATCAAATCTATTGGACGTTCAATGGGTGAAGATAGCTGATTAGTCTACCCTCACCGGACAGCGACTAACGGCCATCCAAAATAAAGAATGTGTTCTGAAACTTGGGAAAAGACTAGCTAGGTCTTTCCCCCATTGCTGGACTAATCGGTTAAACAGAATGCCCAACCCAATTAGCCACTTACGCCTACTCAATTCCAATAGATCAACTGAATTCCCTTTTTGCCTCTTTTCAAAGTTCCACGACATGGGTGGATCAAAATATTCTCTTTATCCAGTTTCCAAAATCATTATCACCTATCTTTTTTTAAAATTATTCTATCACAGCACACTATTCAAAACTTCTTTTCATTTAAACCACCCTTAGAGATAGGTGCTTTCAGAAGTTACTTTTCCCCAAAAATATTTTAAAAACAACATTTTCAAAATATAGGGGATACGTAACTTAAAACATTTCTGTTCCATTACGAGAATAAAACATTAGCTATTCACATATACTGAACCATAAAAGAAGGGTCAAGGGTACTTGCCTTGCAGAGCTTTACCACTATCACTAAATGATTTTTGATAGACTCGGATGTTCGGGCTTTATCACTTAGTTAACATACTATCCTGGATTCGACCTCAACGCTCAGGTCCTTCGCTTGGAACCTCGCTGCGCTTGTCGACTGATCACTAGGTCATCCTAGCTCGATATCAATTCTTGAGTCCTTCAACTAGAACCTACAGAGCCGAAATACCATACGTTAGACGTCTAGGTATGCTTGACATATCCTCAATACCAATCCTACCCAAACGATAATAATCCCGACTCGTACTTATATGTACTATTATAATACAATAACACACCCAACAGTCAGGGTTCACGTTCTCGAGAAATCGGTTTGGTGTTCATTTTCAGAAAATACGTATACTCATCATTTTACGAAATTAGGGTTACTGGGTTTTGACAGAACATTCACCACAATATACAATAAGGTTTCACACAAAATATATGTATATACTTATTTATACTCGCTTGACGTTCAGATAATTACAACACCTCCTCTATTTATCGGCCTACCCGTCGAACAACTCGACGTTAACAATCAAAACAAGTCAAAACCTCAGCACAATGTCAATTCCACAATCTCATAACTATTTTCGTACAATTCCCAAAATACAATTTATTTTCTAAAACATTTTATTTATTTACACAATTTAGGACTCAGAACAATGTCATCACCGTCCACCGTCCGCTCGTAACTAGTCATCGCGGTACGGCGACAAAATTCTCGAGGTACCCGAGAATTCGGATTCCAACCAAAAATTTCGCCGATTAATTACTGAAATTTTTCCCGTATAAATTCATTTTTATCACGAATATTACTCAAAATTCCATGCAATACAGAAATTACAATTAAAATTCTGCACAGTCCAAATCATAGCACACAAGCAGCCCAACAAGGCCCAACAACAAAAAAACCAACTGCACATTCAGGCCACAGGGAAGGCCCAATAACAAAGCCCAATTGCAAGCCCAACACAGGAACCCGAAACCAAGCCCAAACCAAACACAGCTGCACACTGCACAGCCAGACACGCGCCACTGCGCGCCACACATACACACATACACACACACAATCGAACACACACACACACATATACAGATATGCACACACAATTACACAACACACACATATATACAAATATATATACATGCATACCAATTGAACAACACAGAACCAAGCCAACCAGAAAACAGGGGCGGCTCACCGGAGAAATAGCTGGAAAATGAGAAGAAGACGAGCGAAGTCCAGTGAAGCAAAAATGGAAGGGAGAAAATAAGAGAATCGAGAGAGAAAGTAAGGGAGAGACACGAGAGATATGAAGAGAGGAGAGCAGGAGAGATCGAGACCGAAGAGAAGACAGGGGGTGGTTTTTGTTTATTTTTTTTCAAATCAACCTCCTGCTAACACGTATCACTTGAGGAGAATACATGTCAAAATAAAATTCTAACACGTGCCCCGTAATACCGAACAGTCTGAATTTTCGGCTCATTTTCGGAAATAAAAGTACCGACGTGCAAAAAAAAATGATTTCAGAAAATTACGGGAATAATCTCAAAATGTCATAAATATCCCGAAGTTTACAAAAACATCAATTTTGAAATTTAAAAACAATTTTTAAGGCGCACTTTATACCCGCTTTTTAACAAATAACGAAACGACGCGCGGGTGAAACAAATTCCGAAAATTTTCAAAATAATTTTTAAATTCTCGGAATAATACGAACTTAATAAAATATAAGTTTCATGATTTTTGAAGATTTCCATAATTAAATATGGATTTTACAAATAAACACACTCAGAAAATCATTTAAAAATAAATAATTAGTAAAATATTGTTTTCTCAACTTTATAAAGTCCTAAAATTAATTATTGAAATTATAAAATTATAAACCAATTTTAGAAATAATCCAAATATTTATGGAATTAAAACTATAATAAAATCACTTTAACAAGCGAAATAAAATCGTATAACTCAATAATAAATCAAACAATCCAATCCCACATATCAACAGATCATAAATAAATAAATAACAATCAATAACTGCTGCCAAAATCAATACACACATTTATTTAATTATTTAAACCTTTATTACACTTTGAAAATATTAAAAATAAAAGAATATACACGAGTCGTTATAAGAACCCCACGATAACAATTAGCCTATAATCGAACTCATCATCAATGTGGGTTCCGATGAAAGCATATTATAATAAATATAGTCTTTATAACGAATAATCAAAAAAAGTTAACACAAGAGTATAGGTTCACCAAAACAAGAAACGAGCATCCAAGATTACAACTCAAAACAAAGATTCACAAGAATAAACTAGATCGTCTTTGCCTTTGTTGATTTGTGCTATAGGTCTCTTGACGTCTTCTCCTTAGCTCTGATATGTCTCCCCCTTGAAAACGTCCTTTAATTGAATATATATAGCAGCCCCACACAATCCAGAAGTC
The DNA here is from genome assembly GCF_009905375.1 of Apium graveolens. Lineage (NCBI taxonomy): Eukaryota > Viridiplantae > Streptophyta > Magnoliopsida > Apiales > Apiaceae > Apium > Apium graveolens. Next base: position 186,681,229 of record NC_133650.1, read on the forward strand.
CTCCAAGTGTAATTATAATATAATCAGGATTCTTTGAATTCGCACCGGCGCGGCCGCGCCGTACCTCTGGAAAAAACTTCAAATTTCTGATTTTCTTTGCTGCTTCGAGTCGACTTTCCACGAGCTTTTATTCCAGCACCACCTTGAAACCAAAGTAGCACCAAAATAATGCTAATTTACCTGATTACCTAGATAATGCCTGAAATGCAAAAACACTAGAAAACACGTTAAAACACTTAACAACTTGAGTGCAAACGCATCAATTCAAAGCTTAATAGAGTATTATAAAGTGTCATAAATGCCACTCAGTAGTGACTCAGTTGGTGTTTGTTCCTCACCACTCTCATTCATTACCGTAAGGGTTATCTCCTTTCTTTTCTTTTTACCCACTTCATCCTTTTAAAAGGTTGAAGTGGTTGGTTTCCTAGCTGCTATTTATTTTGAAGAAATGGTCTCAGCTTGGGAAGGCCCCTATTGGTTTTCCTGTATTTGAACTTCTACAGGTTCAGGGTCCATAGTTATACTAGATTGAGCATTTGATCTCATATCAGGCATAGGGTAAGGGTAAGTCATAAACCTCTCCATCATGGATGGAGTGATTTTCAGACTCACATTTACCTTATTCTTTGTAGTAAGTGAACCAAATATAATTTTGGACACTTGCTTACAATTGCCTATTTTAGTATTGTCTATACAATTCAGCAAGTGTAAGTCTAATACTTTATGATTTAAAGTAGACATAATAAATCTAGGAAATAAAATTTCCTTACCTCTAGCAGATTGGGGCATGGTCAGCCCGGTGGAAAGTTCTTTCGGGATTAATAGACCAACATTCAAGTGTCTATTGTGGGCTATTGAGAACACCAGCTTCTGCACCACACTTGAGATGTTGTCATATCCTGTCTTCCTACATGTGAAGGCTCTCACTATAGAATCAAACACAAAGGACCATTACTTCCTTAGTTTTGTCCTATTCAAACTTTCCAAGTTGATTCTTCCACCATAGTTGATGAAGTCCATAAACTCATTTAGTTCATCCTGGGTTTGCACCTCCACTAGATTTGCAGTTGGAACACCCAAAGCTGCATTCACATCTTGTGCATTGAACTCTATCTGTTGGCCTCCAATTGAGCATGTCACCACCAAGGACACAGAGTTATCAAGCATAACAGTTCTCACTACTGCTGTTGTCCAAAATTCATGCAGAACATCCAAGTATAGGACTGGGTTAGCTGTTAAAGCACCTGCAAGATAGGATTCAGACAGAAATTTCACAAACCCCTTGAAACTGTCAGGGGCTTGATTAGCGTCAATGAAAACAATATAGTTGGTTCCTTTCTCTAGGATTACAGCTCTTCATTGTTGAGTGCCATTATTGTTGAGTAAAATTGAATGGGTAAGAAAAATAGTGAAAAAGGGTTTGAAACGAGAGAGAAATCGGTTTGGAATTGAAAAATCTGTCACTTAGAGTTCTTGAAGGCGTAAGTATAAGTGTATCGAGATGTCCAGGTATTTATAGTAAAAGCAGATGACTTGTCGAGAACTCAAAAATAGACGTTTGGAATTAGTCTATCGAGAAGTCATTTTGAAATGTAAAAAACATATCGATAAGTCATTTTATTTATTCATGTAGAGAACTAAAAATAAACTTATCGAGATGTCAAATAAATACTCAGTTTGTCCAAAATGAACTGAATTGTTTCCAATTTTATACGAATAAATCAAAATAAAATCAAAATAATTTTGCCAAAAGTATTTTACCAAAATAATTAATTGAATTAAAGTATTTCAGTTCTGAGTTATTTATAAGTCTAAAATGATACTTGTAGAGAACTCTGTGAGTTAACACTTATAGAGAACTCTACAATGACTTATCGATAAGTCATAGTAAAGCTTATCGAGAAGTCACCCGAGAAGTCAGGAAATTGACTTATCGAGAACTCACTCTAGAAGTCTTAAAATGACTTGTCGATAAATCAATTAGACTTATCAAGAACTCAGTTCTCAATATACTTTTGATCACTTTGATTATGCCTTGTGTTAATTTTACATATCAAAGTTGTAAATTAACAACTAGACAGTTTTCTTAGAATTTGAAAAATTTCAGGCTGAATTTTGAAAAATAAATATACAAAGACTTCTGAAATATTTATAATTCATATTTCTGATAATTTCTAATTAAATCAAATTAATTTTGACTTATTAAAATTAATCTGTTGTAACCTCAGGATGAAGAATTTAACATTCTAATTTCACCTACAAGTCTAGTGAAAGTTGTTTCATCCAAAGGTTTAGTAAAAATATCAGCTAATTATTTTTCTGTTGGAACAAAAATGATCTCAATGGTACCATTTGCAGCATATTCTCTAATAAAATGGTACCTTACATCAATGTGCTTTACCCTAGAATGATTAACTAGATTAGCCACAATAGATATGACATTAGTATTGTCACACATGATTAGAATTTTGTATAACACTAGACCATAATCCATTAGCTAATTTCTAATCCAAAGCACTTGAGCACAACAACTTTCAGCAGCTATATATTCTGCTTCAGCTGTGGAAGTTGACACAGATTGTTGTTTCTTGCTATACCAGGATACAAGTCTTTGTCCAAGAAACTGACAGCTTCCACTAGTATTCTTTTTGTCAACCCTGCATCCAGCAAAATCTGCATCTGTGTATCCAACATCTTCAAAACCAGTTCCCTTAGGATACCATAATCCCAAGTTTGGAGGGCCCTTTAAGTATCTGAAAATCCTTCTTACGGCCATTAAATGTGATTCTTTTGGATTGGCTTGAAACCTTGCACACAGACATGTTCCCTTAGGATACCATAATCCCAAGTTTGGAGGGCCCTTTAAGTATCTGAAAATCCTTCTTATAACCATTAAATGTGATTCTTTTGGATTGGCTTGACACCTTGCACACAGACATGTAACAAACATGATGTCTGGTCTACTTGCAGTTAAGTAAAGCAATAATCCAATCATTTCTCTATAGCATATGATATCTACACTCTTGCCTTTTTTATCTTCATCCAACTTTGTTTCTGTAGACTTAGGTGTAGATGCAGGAGAACAATCAACCATGCCAAACTTTTTCAATAAATCTTTAAAATACTTAGTTTGGCTGATGAAGATTCCATCACTTCTTTGGCTGACTTGAATTCCAAGAAAGTAACTTAATTCCCCCATCATACTCATTTCATATTCACTTTGCATAAGCTTAGATAATCTTTGACAGAGCTTCTCATTAGTAGAACCAAAGATGATATCATCCACATAAATCCGAACTAGGATCATATCACCACCATGCAGCTTATAGAAGAGTGTCTTGTCTATTGTTCCTCTACTGAAACCATATTTAAGTTAAAAATCTGTCAGTGTGTCATACCAAGCTCTAGGTGCCTGCTTTAGTCCATATAGAGCTTTGAGTAACTTGTACACAAAATCTGGAAATTATGGATCTTCAAATCCAGGTGACTGTTGCACATAAACTTCTTCTAACTCACCATTTAGGAAGGCACTCTTGACATCCATTTGATACACTTTGAAATTTGAATGTGTAGTAAATGCTAGAAAAATCCTTATTGCTTCAAGTCTTGCAACTGGAGCAAAAGTTTTATCATAATCAATTCCTTCTTCCTATGAGTACCCTTTTACAATCAGCCTTGCCTTGTTTCTGGTAACTATACCATTTTGATCCATCTTGTTCCTGAACACCCATTTTGTTCCAATTATAATTCTATTCTTTGGTGCAGGAACTAATTCCCAAACTTTGTTTCTTTCAAACTGATTAAGCTCTTCTTGCATAACAGATATCCAATCAGGATCTATTAGAGCTTCTTCAGTTTTCTTAGGCTCTACTTGAGACAGAAAACATGTATTTAGGTACTCATTAGCAGTTGCACTTCTAGTCTTTACACCAGCATTGGGATCACTAATTATTGCATTTTGATTGTGACTCCTATCCCATTTTCTGGTGTGAATTTGTTGACTGGTGCCTTCATCATTTTCTTCATTATTGATGTGACTGGTAGATTGTTATGTCTCAATGCGTTTGTAGAAGGGGGGTTGAATACAAACGGTACCGAATAATCGAATAAATGCGGAATAAAAAATGTGAAACAAAATTCAAGTTAAATAAGAATATTATTAAACTTTAAGGGTGTTACAACAACTGTATTGATTACAAGGAATTAATCTCAAATTAATTATCACAAATTTAAAATAAATTCGACATGAACTTTTTCTATTTTTGCAATAATTAGAATCAAATGCTAAACGCGATTTGAGATTAAGTTCTAGGGATTTTGATCCGCTAGTTACACAAGAGCAAGATAAAGATTTCTAGTGGATTGGATTTAACTTTACAATCTAGAAATTTAATCTTGAAGTATGCAGATGAAAAGATGAAATATTTCTTCTTGTTTTTCTTTTCTGCTTTTTTCTTGACTTCTGTGTTCTGGATGATAATGGATGTATTCTGCTTCTGCTTCTTTTAAAACAAACAGCCGAATAGAATGAACTGGCATGACAATCGGTGAGACAATCCAATTGTACTAGCAAGACAATCTGTTGAACTGGAGAGACTTTCGGTATGACTATTGTTTGTACTAGCAAGACAATCTGATTGAACTAGCAAGACAATTCTCTTCCAGTGTAACTTTCGGCAAGACAATTGTTTGTACTAGCATGACTTTGGGTATGACTATTGATTGTCATACCGATTGTCATATTAGTACAATCAGTTTGTCTTATTGAATTTAAATGAATTTTAATCCAATTTAAATTCTGAAAATTCCTAAAATTAATTCAGAATTAATTAATCAATTAATTCAATTAATAAATAAATTATTCTTCACAGATATAATTTATTTTCTTAATTAAATTAGATGACTTAATTTATTAATAGAGAATTAATTCTAGTCTTCAACAGCACCCATTCTTCTGCAAATCTTCTGAAAATCACTGAAATATATGAATCAATTCCACCACTTCAATGTTGACACTCGATGTACTGTCCGGTTCATGAGTGACTAACTTCCATGACGTTCCTTCATGCCTTGACCTTGATACTCTTGATTTTCTTCAGACTAAATCCTTGTAATTAATTGATACCCTGACGAGATCTCTGTCACTTGATTAAATCCACAATCTTGATTTATATCACTGAGGCATGATCAATTTCTTGAACTTCTTCCAGTGAATTAATTCCTCAAGTCTGTAGATGAACCTTGTCTCTGAATCCTTTGACAGATATTACTTTGCGAGATCTCTTTGATGGTAGATCCACTATTTACTTATTACATTCTTATTTGAGTTGAGTTAAATCCTCGAATATACAAATAGGCTATGACATATGCCTTACAATCTCGCCCTATTTGTTTGTTAGACAATAACACACAAATACCTAGAGGATAACTCAACTAACAAATAAGAAAAAGATATAAACAGAAATGCAAAGTAAATAGTAGAAAAGTTCTGGACTAGATTTAACATTTTCCAGATTCCAAGTAGATGTTCCTCTAGACTGAACATATCTTCAAGTAGTTCCATCTTCATTTGTACAACCACATTTCCTGTTGAGAAGCCCATATCTCTCTTGCTTCTCCCCCTATGAGAATCAACTAATTAAAGAAGATCACCTTCGTTATAAAAACCAATGGTACTCCCCTTTTGAAAACAGCTTCTTCCCTTACTAGAAAATCACCTTGTGTTTACCACCTCTCCCGTACAATAGGATCCGTAGTTACAAATAACAATGGTGTGGTGTAGTGTACATGTAGGATCTTTTTCTTCCTCCCTGCTATTTCTCCCCCTTAGTTGAGGAATCCTCCAAACTATTTCTTAAGCTTTTATCTCCCCCTTAGAGAAGGAATGTATGCCGTTGTCTGAACGAGTTCTCATATTTCACTTGGTTGGAAAAGAAATAACAAGTAGTTTCTTTTTTTTCTTCCTCACTGTGAGTGTGTGATTGTGTTTTAGTGTACCTCACATGTGTTTCACTCTTCTCTCCACTCGTGTTTACACTCATTCTCACAAGTGTATCACTCCACTCATAGCTCCAAAAATCAGCTGTACCTGCAAGGAAAATCACCTTAGCCATCCTTAAGGAGGTCACAGGTGGTGCAATGGGAGTTCACAAATCCCCATCCTTGTTAAACTCGTCAGATAAATCTGAGTCATAATCTACAAGTTGCTAGTTTCCCTTTTAGGGTTCCAGATTTGAATTCTGGGAAGGTAAACAATGATCCAAAGAATTTAGCATAAAGATCAAGATTCCCTTCTAATGTCTGTGAAGACATTTCCTTGTGACTCATCAGGTAATATCTGAATCATTGTCAACAAGTTGCCGATCTGCACCTATGTCAGATCCACTATCCACAGATGCATCCAGGGGATTTAAGCCTGGGGAGGTAGACACTGACCACTGACATATGGCTTTTGGATCAGTTCCTCTCCTAACACCTGTAAAGGTAATTGGTCCACTAACGAACCTTGAACAATCGAATCTGACCTTAAAATGGTCGAAACTCTTGTTTCCGTCAACTCATCCTTTGTGTGTGTAACCTTTCCTTGTGCATCAAGAATTGTTTATGTTTGAGGTGGTGACACTACATCGGATACCCTGGCAGACAGGAAAATTTCAATAGACGCACCCTGTTGAGAGAATGAATCTAGTAACTATTTTTGTGCCTTTTCAGCCATTACATCTTTTTGAGAAGATGTATGAGGGCTAGCAGTTGTCTCATTTTAAATACTACTCATCTATGTAGTAGACAGAGCTACTGGGTTGACTAAAGAACCTTCCTTATGTGGTGCACTAAGGCACTATCTCCCTCACGCTCATTCATACTACATTTAGTGGTAAGAGAGTGTTGGTTTATTCTGTTTCTGTGTTTGTCTTTACAGTCTGGGATAGATGTTGTGGGTTTTCAACCTCATGACTGTCAATGAAAGAAAGCCATTGGAGACTGAACCTGTATCACAGAACATAGGGCAATATAGAGAGATAAAATGTACTTAAGATCTATAATGAATGAAAATTATACATTTAATCTTTTGAGAGAGATGATATACAATAGTGATTTCAAAGGATTTTACATGAAATAAGAAATCACTAATGTAGAAAGAAGTTTGATTTACTCCTAAAACTCACTGCACATATTAAACAATATGATTGTGCCTAGTGATTAGAGAGTTATAAATATGACGATTGCTTGAGCAGTACACTAGTTCATACCAACCTGAAGTGAGATTATGAAGAAGAGATTGCATAGTCCAATAGATCTGCAGTTGCAAAGTCCATGAACTGTGGTGCACTGACTTCCTCTTTTGACTCACCAACCAGGAGTACACTTGTACACATCTTACTAGAGTCCAATTCCAAGTGTAATGTGCAGCAGGTGCATAATATGTCGTAATATTCTCAAGTCTCGTCACTGGTGCTATATGTTAGATACTGCTTCCTGATAATAACCTAGCACAATATACAAATTTTCAATGATAACATTTCCAGCTTACAAACAGCCATATCCCTCAGATAAACCTTTGCTGTTATCTCCAGAGGTAACCAGGGGGCCAGCTTTCTCAATCCACATTTGATAGCAGGGCTCTATCTCCGGTCATATGTCTTGATGATCCACTGTCAAGAATCCACACTCCCGGTTTCACCTATTTTAATGCCCTGCAACACAAATGGATTAACCCTTCTTCGGAACCCAAACTTGGTTGGGCCCGACATTCTTGTAGAACTATCCTTTGTCAGGCAAAACAACATTTTTAATTTTAATTGTCTCAACTTTCTCTATGACTGAACATTTGACCTTGTAAACAGCCTTAACAAATTTCTGTTTAAGCTTAGGCACAAATGTCTCATTTCTAGCCTTAGAAGGACTAACAGTCTTAGACCTATCATGCTTCTTGTTATTCACATGCTGACGAGGAGTAGTCTTATCATTAGAAACATGTTTACCATTAAAATAAGCATACATCATATTAAAAGCACAAGACATACAATTAGAAACACCACATGCTTTACGAGAGTGATTAATAGCTGGCAATTTATGCATGCAGACATGGCATTTTTGTTATCCAACTCATGTGTGTCTGAGTTAGTCTCAGTTGCTTTCACAACTTTGACTGGAATTTTCGACACACTTGACTTGGAAACAACCTTCTCATTAGCATGATCTTCAGCACGTATTTCTTCTTGAATAACAGAAGAGGTCGCATCAAATGGTTCAGCAATTGATGCTTTATAGAGGGGTTCATCAACACCCTTAAGCATATGTGGTACTTCCCTCCCTTTAGCACATACATGAGGAGGGGAGTTTATGCCTAATTCTCCAATAGCAGCATTATAATCATAACCTATTCCAGATATTTGATTAAGAGCTTGCTTACTGTAGAACTCTTTAGCCTTCGAACAAGAATTGAAGTAGGCTCTAACCTTAGTCTCAAGACCGGTGATCTTGTCTTTGAGAATAGTTTCGAGTTTTCTATAACAGTCAACTCTATTCTCTAGAAAAGATACTTGTTCTTTTAACTTGTCTTGATTAATGTGCACAAGTCTTAATTCATTGACCTCTTTCTCAAGGTCTTTGATCTGCTGACTTAACAGTTTATTATCATGATGAGCACAATCTAAGGAACCTCCTAGATGATAAACTAATTCAGCATCAGTAAATTTTACCTCTTTTCTTGATGATGAAGCTTTTCCATCAATAGCCATAAGAGCAAGATTCCCATCTTCTTCATCTTCACTATCAGTATCATCCCAGCTTCTTCCCCTTGCCAGGTAAGTCCTTTCAGAGTTACTCTTCTGATTTGAATCATAAGAGTTCTTCCTTACTTGCTTTGGCTTCCTGCATTCTGTGGCAAAGTGTCCCAACTCATTGCAGTTATAGCATCTAATGGTGCTCCGATCAACCATCCCTGTTTTGTATCCACCACTACTGGTATTAGAGGATGAAGATCCACCTGTCTGGAATCTGTTATAGTTGGACTTGTACTTGAACTTGGGATTTCTCTTGAATCTGACATTGGAGAATCTCTTGACAATTTGGGCCATTGACTCATCTTCCAATTGCTCCAGCTCTTCCAAGGAATAAAAATCATCACTGGATTGATTTGTAGTTGGAGGATCATATTCTGCTACTATCACATTTTCCTCAGCCTTGGAAAACTGTACCATTCTCTCCGACTGTTGAGATTGTTGTTGTTGTTGACCTTCAGCTATAAGAGCAGTAGATGTGCTGACCATTCTATCTTTCCCGTAGACTTCCTTCTGCTGAATCTGCTCCAACTCATAGGTTTTTAACACACCATAGAGTCTATCCAAAGAAATCTCACTTAGATCTCTAGCTTCTCTAATGGCAGTGATTCTATGTTCAAGATGAGTTGGCAGTGTTAAAAGGAACTTTTTGTTGACCTCCCTGATTGAATAATATTTTCCATTTATGTTCAGGTTATTGATCAATGCATTGTACCTCTCAAACACTTCAGAAATTCCTTCTCCTGGATTTGATTTAAAATGTTCATACTCAGAGGTTAGGGTCTCCAACTTGTTCTCCCTAACTTCCTCTGTGCCTTCATTAATCACCTCAATAGTTTCTCACATGTGTTTAGAATTTTTACAGTTCATCACATGTCTATTCATCAAGGGATCAAGGGAATCAATTAATATTAATTGAAGGCTGACATCCAAGGAGGCTTCTTCCTTTTCAGCAGGAGTAAAATCTTCAGGCTCTTTTGGATAGGTTCTAGCTTTGGTAATCACAACATCATCTTCTATCACCTCTGGTTCAATAACCATCGGAGTTTTTGGACCCTTCTTTAACAAGTTCAGATATTTGGGATTTGCAACTTGTAAAAATAATAGCATCTTATTCTTCCATATGATGTAATTTTCTTTATCAAATAGTGGAATTTTAACGGTTCCAACTTTTTGTGAAGTCATTATGAATTTTTTAATAAATAAAAATTCAAGGAGTTGAAAAATCACAAAAGTCTAGGATCTTGATTTGTTCGTTAATCAGAAGGCTCTGATACCAATTGTTAGGTCCCAATGCGTTTGTAGAAGGGGGGGTCGAATACAAACGGTACCGAATAATCGAATAAATGTGGAATAAAAAATGTGAAACAAAATTCAAGTTAAATAAGAATATTATTAAACTTGAAGGGTGTTACAACAACTGTATCGATTACAAGGAATTAATCTCAAATTAATTATCACAAATTTAGAATAAATTCGACATGAACTTTTTCTATTTTTGCAATAATTAGAATCAAATGCTAAACGCGATTTGAGATTAAGTTCTAGGGATTTTGATCCGCTAGATTGTTACACAAGAGCAAGATAAAGATTTCTAGTGGATTGGATTTAACTTTACAATCTAGAAATTTAATCTTGAAGTATGCAGATGAAAAGATGAAATATTTCTTCTTGTTTTTCTTTTCTGCTTTTTTCTTGACTTCTGTGTTCTGGATGATAATGGATGTATTCTGCTTCTGCTTCTTTTAAAACAAACAGCCGAATAGAATGAACTGGCATGACAATCGGTGAGACAATCCAATTGTACTAGCAAGACAATCTGTTGAACTGGAGAGACTTTCAGTATGACTATTATTTGTACTAGCAAGACAATCTGATTGAACTAGCAAGACAATTCTCTTCCAGTGTAACTTTCGGCAAGACAATTGTTTGTACTAGCATGACTTTCGGTATGACTATTGATTGTCATACCGATTGTCATATTAGTACAATCAGTTTGTCTTATTGAATTTAAATGAATTTTAATCCAATTTAAATTCTGAAAATTCTTTAAATTAATTCAGAATTAATTAATCAATTAATTCAATTAATAAATAAATTATTCTTCACAGATATAATTTATTTTCTTAATTAAATTAGATGACTTAATTAATTAATAGAGAATTAATTCTAGTCTTCAACAACACCCATTCTTCTGCAAATCTTCTGAAAATCACTGAAATATATGAATCAATTCCACCACTTCAATGTTGACACTCGATGTACTGTCTGGTTCATGAGTGACTAACTTCCGTGACGTTTCTTCATGCCTTGACCTTGATACTCTTGATTTTCTTCAGACTAAATCCTTGTAATTAATTGATACCCTGACGAGATCTCTGTCACTTGATTAAATCCACAATCTTGATTTATATCACTGAGGCATGATCAATTTCTTGAACTTCTTCCAGTGAATTAATTCCTCAAGTCTGTAGATGAACCTTGTCTCTGAATCCTTTGACAGATATTACTTTGCGAGATCTCTTTGATGGTAGATCCACTATTTACTTATTACATTCTTATTGGAGTTGAGTTAAATCCTCGAATATACAAATAGGCTATGACATATGCCTTACAAAGATCCATATTCTCTTTCTCCCCTGAGTTTGTGCTATCAAATTCAGGTGTATGAGATGAGCTTCTATTTCCATGATTTTCCTGTTCAGTAGTCTCTTCATTCATCATCTGATGTGCATTGACTTCAGCTTCTTCATCAGAATCACTGTCAATGTTGAGATTTTCAAATACAAGGGCTTCAGCTTCATTATCATCAAGGTATTCCAAGCCTGGACACTTGTCATCATCAAAAGTCACATATGTGCCCTCCATGATTTTCTTTTGATCAATTACATAGACCTTGTAGTCAGTTCTCTCCAATGAATATCCCTGCAAAATTGCTTCAAAAACCTTTAAGTCAAATTTTCCCACATATTCAGAGTTGTCTTTGAAAATGTAACATTTTCTTCCAAACACATGAAGATTCATTACAGTAGGTTTCTCTTAGACATGATTGAGTAAGGTGATTTTCCATGATTTTTTTTAATGAGATATCTGTTTTGAGTGTAGCATGCAGTATTTACAGCTTCTTCCCAAAAACTAGTTGGCAGATTGGCATCTTGCAACATTGTTCTTGCAGCTTCTACTAATATTCTGTTCTTTCTCTCAACTACCCCATTTTGTTGAGGTGTTCTAGCAGTAAAGAACTCTTGAAAAATGCCTTTGTTTTTGCAGAATTCACTTAATGTTGCATTTCTGAATTCTGTTCCATTATCACTTCTCAATCTCTTCAAACAGTTTTGTTCTTCAGCTTGTTTCTCTATCTTCTTTATATGCTCAATTATGATGTGTGGAGTCTCATCTGTAATAACCCCAAAAATTTTAAACTTTTTGTAACCCTTATGAATAGTGATTTTGCTGATTATGCTGAATAAGAAAACTTTTCATGCCACACTATGTAAGGGTTCTTTTATTGATATTCTGAGATCTTATTAGTACTCTATATGGTGTATAAGTGTATGTAAAGATCGTCAGAATCCAAATTCGAACACTTTGATTTTTCCCGAAAACCCACCAGATACAGAAATAATTAAGTATAAGAGAGGATCATAAAAGGAATATAAAATATTGAGAAAGGTTTAAGGGAACCTAAGTAATGAGATCCCGGGTATGATCCCTCAAATGATAAACCAGAACGAAAGTTAAGCGAACCGTATAACAGATAAGCGGTCATTAGCCAAGTAATTAGGGGTTAATCAAAGAGGTTAGTGGGTGATGATGTTATCACACCAATAAGAAGAAGACAAGTGTAAGAAGATGACATAAGAAAGATGACATAGGCATGGTGACATAAGCATGACAAATGGAGGGATTGGTTGGTTGATTGTGAGCCATTCATTTTTTTTACCATGGTAAAAAGTCAATTAACAAACAAAATAATATCAACCAAGCCAAGCAAATCATAACACAAAACTTGACTTTTCATTTTCAAGAAGCAATCTCTCGGCTTCTTCATCTTTTCAAAGAAAAGAAAATCCAAAACCAAGATCCAAGCTTTGTTAAATTGTGAGGTAATTATCCAAGGTTCCTTATGCATAGATATAGCTATCCTATGAATCTAAGCTTCCATTTCCTTCACAATCTCTTCCAATAATTCATGGAAGAAGAGGGTGAAAAGTGTTTTCAAGATCTTGAAAATTTTGATCTTATGTTTTTGTTTAGATATAGATTTTGTAAGAATTTTCAAGGGTGGTTTCAAGCTCCTTAGTTACTTCTACTCACCAAGGAAGGTATAATCTCATACCCTAGCCCTACTTTTGAATATTTAGAGTTTTTATGTTTGGTATGGTTCGTGAGAAGCATGATTCTTGTATACTTAGAGTGTGGTTGGATTTGTAATGAGTTTGAAGTTGTAAATCTTGGATTATTGGTTAATGAACTTAAGTATAGCTTTAGTTCATGTTTAGGGGTAGTATAAATTGGAAAATCTTGAGATGTTGGGACTGTTGTAATGAAGTATGGATGGAGTTTGGTTTTAGTAATAATTGTGGGTTGATTTGTGGATTGATTGGAGTGGTACAAATTTGGTAATCGCGTAAACATAGCCTTCGTAATGCCCGATTTACCTTAGACTGCTTTTGTTCTTAACTTCAAGACCCGTGAACTCACTGTTAAGTTTTTACCATTTCCATGATTAGATAGTTCATGTTACGAGCTTCGTTTTGATATGTGGTTCGCTTGAATCCGATGTACGGTTTACGAGAAACGACCGTTTTAAGTAACGGCATTTCGCGAACGAACAATTACCCCTCGCCATACTTTGAAACCTTGGTTAAGGCCCTTAAATGACTAATTGGTGTATGAAACAAATATGTAAAGTGGATTAGTCAGTTGGTATGGCACTTGCGAAAGAATCGCCTTAAAATTCTTAATGGTTAATTTATTAAAAATGGTGGAGCCCAGGGTGCTCGAGCGACTTAAGTGAATCGTTAAGCGCAAAAGCGAACGTTAGGGTCTAATTGGTTAAATTATAGATTCTTAAGCGACTTTGGTTTAATTCCAACTTATATGATGTTTATAGGTTACCAGACTCGTCCCAGTCCTTTTATCACCCCAGTCGCTCATGCAAGTTTTCTACCCGCTATACTGTTGTTGTGATGTATATATGTATATGCATTATCTTATGATAGATGCATGATGGTTATTAGCAAATCTTGCGATATATTGGATCATGCTGATATGGTTTATGTGCATTCCTGTTTCGTAATTTTGATATCTAATTATTGATTCAATTGCTTATAAACTGCATAATACCTATGCTAGAGATAAGTAGTAGTTGCGTATACCCTTAGTATAGGGGACCCAAAGGTGAAGATATTTCTAAACCGGGAGTCGATGTTCCCGAGTATAATATATATATATACTTATATATATATAGATATAGTTTTCAAAACTATTAATCGAATAAGGTTTATTCGATAACTTTATTTTATTTAATGAATATTATTTTGAATATTCATTCGAGGACTTATGACTCCGCTTATTTTATCTAATGAATATTATTTTGAATATTCATTCGAGGACTTATGACTCCGCTCATTTTATTAAATATTATTCTTTATTTTATTAAAGAATGATGTTTTGATAATCAAACTTATTTTCGATTATTCAAATACAGATCGTACTTTCGTATAAGTATATCTTTGGTTATTTATTATTCATTCAAGTATGAGTTTTAAAACTTGTACTTCAAATTATTTTTATAAAGATTATCCTTTATGGGAATATTATTTAAACAAGAATATTCAGATATTTTCTAATATATCGGGACTGATTTATTTCATTAAATCAGCATTACTCCAAACATTCTTAAAAATGTTTTCGAGTCTTCAAAATGATTTTTAAAAGTTAGGGCGGATCCCAAAACTCATTTTATATTTAAGATCCTCCTTTCGAAGGGGATTTAAATACTCGCTCAAAACCTAAGGGATCCGGCTCTGTGGTGTATTTTATATTCGCAACAAGGTTGCTGTTTTGATAAACAGTTTGATTACTTGCCCAATGTTCGGGAAGTAAGTCCATCTAATTGAGTCGGCATAAGTGACAGGTCGGGGTACAGTCTATCAAAGTGTAAGTGGCTGGGTGGCAGCCCATCAACGCGTAAGAGGTCGGGTGGCGGTCCAGCACAAGGTCCTAATGAGGCCAGGGTGATGATCGGTGGGGGATTCATCCATCTAGTAGTAGAAAAGGTTACTTATTGGTATCTTTGCCTGATCAGCAAGATATCAAGTTTATGCCAAGGTTTTCTCCTTTCCAAATTCATTGGATATTGCAACTCTGTTTATAATTTTCATAACAGAGGTTTTTAAGGAGTGTATGAAATGTATATATATATAGGGACTTAATGAAGTATCTCGTAACTTCATTTCTTTCAAATGATATTTCAAAGATTGAATCTATTCAAGTCTTATCTTGTAGTCTCATCAGTGTGATGAACTTTTGAAACTAATTATAACTTGAACGGTGGTAGTTCAAGTAGTATTCGGAAAAGATATAATTATATTGGAGTATCTTGTAACTTCATATTTTTAACTTATATCTAGTAAATGATTATCTTATGCATGACAAAGATTTTCAGAAAAAATGTTGAGACAAGGTTAGATATATGCGATCACCTTGCAATGATATTTTATACAGTTATAAACTGGAACTCTGTGTATATTATACATGTCAGAGGATTTCAAAGATTTGAGAAGTATATATGTATATATATACTGAATATTTTGCGACTTCGTCGCGTTAAGATATCAAACTTGGTTCATTTCTTCTTGACCAAGACTTTCATGAGTACTATGAGAATGCTCATATATTGTAAATCATTATACATATTATTTTGGAGGGCTTGTTGCTCACCCTTGCTTTCTTCTTTCATCACACAACAACAGATAGACAAGATGAACAAGACCAAGCTCCCAATTCGTGAGCGGATAGGAAACGTTCCGCAGTTTCCTGTAGGCGTTGATGCCGTTGTAGCTGTGGTAGGAACTACCAATAGGCTAGGCTTTCAACTTTTGATGTACCAGACTTATGTATACTATGAATTGTAATAATGGCAAAGAATATGTAAATTTATTCAGAAACCCTTTTAAGGTGTAATGGTTTATAATTGTGGAATAAAATGACTTGTGTTATTTTTGGATATTCATCTCTGAGACTATAACTTGTGGTGTGTGTGTATAGTGGGGTCATAGTACGCAGTAGTTGGTTGATTATTAAGATTACATATTATTAAGGGAAATAGAACTCGTGATAACCCGGATCCCCAACCCCGGATTTGGGGGTGTTACAGAAATGGTATCCGAGCCAAGCGTTATAAACCTCAGAGATTATGTGACGTTAAAATAAAAGTTCATTAAAATAATAAGAACTATTGCCAAGTTCTTAGTCGGACTACCTAACATAGTACTGACAGTTAAAACCCTTATGGGAACCTTTATAAATATCATGATAGTAACATAGTTCGTGATCATATAGGGCAGCGGGGCACCGAACCCTGAGGTTCAGGAGCATCAGCATGAGGATGTTTTATTACATGTTGGAGATTAGATTATGAATCCGATAGAGTACCCTAACGAGGGACCAAATGAGATTCATTCTGAGAATGTTGCGGTCGAGGATGTTATCCCAGAAGGGATTGCTGCTGAGGAGGATCCTGACGAGAATGAGGAGAGGACCGCTGAGGAATTGATGACCATAGTCAGGGCGACTACCAGAGCTAGGGTGGCCGCGAGGGTGGCACTAAAGGATGAAGAGTTACCAAGGGCACAGAGGATAGTAAGGGTAGAAGGGGTGGGACCTTCCACATCACCAATTATACCAGTAGCAGACCCTCTCCCAGAGGTTCTTGTAGACGTTCATGAGGTTTCACCAATTCCTGTTCCCTCCCCTATTCAGAGCCCAGCACCTACTGAGGAAATGCCACCTTTATCTCCTGCACCATTGTCACCTGATACCGTCCTTGCTTATCCATTTGGATCTCCTGGGTCTGCACCTCCTGCACCCCATGGAATGCTAGATGCTACCATTCAGGCTTCTCTCATCGCTGATTATCATATGACTTTGGGTGGCCTGTCTGAGGCCCGTAATGTTAGGAGTGATCTGTGGGATCGACTTACTGCACCAAGGATTGAGGGCGGGGTACTTCCGGCAGGATTAGCTTATAGCATGGACAGGATTGAGGCTACCACCCGAATTACAGCTAGAGGCCATCTTGAGGGTCAGGTTAATCCAGCTCTACTTGTGACTATCTTAGACCTCATCACCTATGTGATGGAGCAGGTTAGGGATGTCGTGTGTGCCCGCATTTCTTGATCCATGGTAGTGTGCAGAGCCAGAGCGATCAGACAAGGGTTTCATGTAGCACCGCTTTTGGAGGATTAGCCTAAGTTATGAATGATTAGTTTTAATGACTAGATGATTATCTATGATAGTACTTTTGGGATAGAAGCGATCAGATCAAATGATGTAATTCTCTTTAATGTGTTCAGTTGTTGTACCCTCGAACAAATGGTTATGTATATATTCGTTAATTTCAGTTCAGATCAGTTTGTTTGTGATAAGTTCATATTGTTAATTGCACTATTAACATTTAAGAGTGTCATGAAGTTTATAGAACTTGAAAATTCATAATTTGCAATCATGTAAGGACTGAACGAGGGAAAGACTTAAGCAAAGTAAGTAAGACAAATATCCAGAGATTCTCAAAATTTTTCCAAGCATTATGCCCCCACGACGAATAAGATTAGGGGAAAACCTTGAATGTGATAAGCAGGGAGGTCGCAATTAAGATATAAGGAACCCAAAATATAATGAAGTGGAAAATGAGGATTTTAAATTAAAAGATGACCCCAATTATGGGGAGTAGGAAGAAATATTTAGACTGAGAAAACAGAAGTCGAGCAAGATAGGAAGAACTAGGATGGTACTCCTATTGGGCAATTCATGGACCTGCCTAAAACAAAACTTATACTTTTATCCCTAACCACCACCTTGAGGAAAAATGTGGTGTGAAATTCTTTCAGGACCTTTAAGTCGCTAAGCTCTCAGAGTTCCAAGGAACAGGTTGACCCGGTCAAGGCAGGAGCCTGGCTAAAGGAAATACAGGAATCATTTGAGATTCTAAATGATTGATAAATCGCAAAAGACTATTTTGTCACTTACCCTCCTAAGAGAGAGGCCACCCACTGGTGTAAGGCCAAGGAAGGAACGGAGCCAGAGGTTATAATTAACTGATTAAAGTTCAGTCAACTATTTTCGGGAAAGTACTTCCCAAGGATAATGAGATATTGTAAAAGCTTTAGAGCCAGAACAAAGGCGGACGAGTATGATGAATTATGAATCTAAGTTGTAAAAGTTGTCAAGATTCATTCTGAGTACACGAATCCCAGAACGATGTGATGTTTGAAGTCCATGATTAGTAGGTTCATGAAATGATGGTGAGAGAAAGGAAAATAAAAAGAAACTGAAGTGGAAAAGAATATAAAGGCAATAGAGTTTGAGAAATGATAAGGGAGTTGGGTATGAGGAAACCCTAAAGACTCGTAGAAATAAATATAGAAAAGTGTGTAATCGTCGGGATGAGGGTGATTCACCATGAGTTAAAGTTGATGGTTGAAGGCATAGGAGGTACATATATTTTATTCCCTTTAAGTTGGGAAGATTTGAGGAAACCTTGAGATAGTTCGAAGGATAAATAATGAGACGCGGATAGACTGAGGAGACAAGAAAGTAAGAAATTAGGAAAATTGGATGAAGAATGTGACCTTCAAGAATGTGAAGTGTAAGACCGGTGGCATGATACCCAGAAAGGGAGACGCCAGGTATGAAAGATACCCCAACATTGAGATGACTGTTGAGATAAACAATAAAAGTAAATGAGGAATTATTAAGAAGAAGTTCACGTTGAACACGGCCAATATCTTCCCGAACATCCCTGTTGTCATTACCAAATTAGGAAAGAAAAGTGGGTAACCATTTTTATCTTTTGAAGGCCATATGGGTTGACTTCAGTTTGAATAAGGATGCTATTGTGAAATTGGTATGACTATCTGGGTGGGAATGATTGAATAAGATAATCTATCAAGGATATATGACTTGATTTATCCATGGAAGGATGCAAGTACCTTTTTAAAGGTGGAATTAAGGATATAACTTCGATAACTTGAGATGAACCATAGGGGAATGCATGAAGGTTGGCATTTCACCCTTAATAGGGACAGTATGAGTTTTGACAGTATGAATTGGAAAGGATTAAGGTAACAACAACCTTTAAGGATCAGTGGAGAAATTTTTCAGAAGTGTATAAACAATGGTTCTAGTATTAGTAAATGATATTTTGATATGCCCTGTATCTAGGGAATACAGGAGGAACGATTTAAGGATAACCTTAGAGGTTTTATAAGGAGAAAGGTAATATTCGAAGTTCTCAAGAATAGAAATTTGATAAAGGAAAAATGGTGTAATTATAATAATGCCAGGTGGGCACGTGTTAAACCATAAGAAGTATAGATTGAACCAATAAAGGTCAGAATTGTTAAAGCAAGAAGGGCCCAAGATAAAAGATGTCTTAAGTACGATCGAGAGTCAGCCATGATAATGTTTATATTTTGAAGACTAAGGCAGTGACTTATGGAAAAATGGTGATTTTTTTTTATCACAAGGACTTAAGAAAAGCATTTTCACATAAGCAGTGATTTAAAATGAGGTTGAAAATTTAGTGAAGGTGGTTAAAATGACATTGATTATAAGGAAACATTACTATCAGGAAAGGCCGAAGAGGTGGCCGACACTTTAAGTGTAAGAAGACAATTATCGGCGCTCATGTCAGAGGAATACAGTGATAATGGTTGAAGCCATGAAGATTGTGTTATGGTTTGAAAGATTGACATTCCTTCTGATGATTGTGCGATACTCAACTGTGATAGTAGTTGGGTAAAGATTTAATTTATGTAATCACCGTGAGCGGGCTATCTATCTTAGAAGGTCCTATCTTGAGATAAGCCAGGACCATGTTACGAGAGGACTAAATGAACCTTTGAGCTTCATGTTTCCTAATAAGGGCATATGGTTAATAATGGTATTAACCTACTATCGTTGCTTTCAATGAAACTCTTCTACAATTTTATCTACTTCATGTCATGTGCACGTCAAGTTCAGGAGTGTTCTTCATGAATCATGAATGGTGATTATGTTGCCTCCTTAAAAGAATTCTATTTGACATGTATGGACTCCGTATGGTTAGCTATTAAGACTTCATGGAAAACGAATGACTACAGTAGGTCAACGGTGGACCATAGTAATCCAGGAATGATTCTGCGAGTAATGAGCCGATTAATTACAACCGTGAGAGTTGTATTGGAATGGATGTTGAGATTGAGTACCACTAATCGGGTTGAGGTGATGTATAAGTTATCATTGATAGACTACCTAGTGGAGTATTTACATATTATATATTTATTCCCTCTTATGAATAGAGAGTCGTATTACTATACGAGGAAGGTTGCAGTTGAAGCATAGAATTCTAGTAAAAATGATGTCTAGAATGAAATCCCTTATTCGAGTTTGGATGTTGAGGGAGTTTCAAAAGTGAGTGTTTATGAGCTCGAGCAAGAGCATGGATCCATGGAATGATGGACGGAATAGTAAATATTCTGGAACGTGAAATGCGATGTTATAATACTTGATGTTGATATATATACACATATGTTTTGTTCTCCTATGACAAACCTCTATAGTTCAGAGGTAGATTCTAAGCCAGATATTTGTAGCAGTATTTTTTTCATATACAATTCTCTTCAATTCGTTCTTTTCTCTCCTTTTCATTTTGTATAAGCTGAGAAGAACAACCCTTCCAGAAGGGGAGGTATTTCCGAATGACTATCTATCTGTGTGATAGAAGCCTAGTAGGATACCACATGTTGTTTAATTGCTTGTCAAGTACTAAAGGATGGCCACCTTCTGTACTAACTATGCGATGTAACAAGTGTTCATGATCATAGTGATCTCTCAATAAATTCTTTTACTTCTATATGAAGGACCAAGCTTTCGAAAATGGAGGCAGCTAGAAAGGAAGTAGTATCAGTATGGTGGTATTCGAAATGGAAACACATTCGTGATACTAAGGTTGACGCAATTATTAAAAAGTTATCAAACTCTAGCGAGTAAACGTATATCTAGAATAGTATTATGTACGGAAGATAGTAACGCTTACGAACAAGAAAAGAAGGAGTATTGAGAAGCCAAAGCTATAGTTCTAGAAGCTATGATGAGAGTCTGTGCACTAGACTTGAAAGAATTTGGAATGATCACTTAACGCGGATTGAGTTTTCTTACGATAATAGATCTTATGTCAGTATTGAGATATCGCCTTATGAGATCCTTGAGGGAACACAATGTCGATCTCCCTTATGTTAGGATGATGTTGCAGAGCGCAAGATGCTCGGACCAGCAGTGGTCCAAAGGACCAAGGATATAATAGATCTAATCAGAGGACGGCTGGTAGTATCCCAAGATGGACATAAAAAGTATGTTGATTTGACATGAAAGGACAAAGAATAGGAAGTAGGGGACCTAGTGCTGTTATAGGTATTCCCTTGGAAAGGATGGATGAGGTTCGGAAAGAAAGGAAAGCTAAGCCACGAATTGTTGGACCCTTGGAGATATTAAGACGTATTGGGAAGTTAGCATATGAGCTAGCCCTACCCCCGAACCTGTAGCAAGTTCATAACGTGTTCAACGTATCAATGTTAAGGAAGTGTAATCTTGATGCCAGACAAATAGGGGCATATGAGCGCATACACATGCAACCAGACGTAACCTATATAGAGCAACCGGGAAATGTTATAGATTGAAAAGGAACAAATGCTTAGGAAAAGGGTTATCAAACTAGTCAGAGTTTGATGTTAGAACCACAATGTGGGAAAATTGACTTGAGAGTTAGAATGTGCAATGCTAAGAAAGTGTCCCAATTCATTTTTATCTGATTCCGGGATGGAATCCTTTTAAGTAGGGGAGACTGTAATAACCCCAAAAATTTTGAACTTTTTGTAACCCTTATGAATAGTGAGCTTGCTGATTATGCTGAATAAGAAAACTTTTCATGCCACACTATGTAGGGGTTCTTTTATTGATATTCTGAGATCTTATTAGTACTCTATATGGTGTATAAGTGTATGTAAAGATCGTCAGAATCCAAATTTGAACACTTTGATTTTTCCCGAAAACCCACCAGATACAGAAAGAATTAAGTATAAGGTAACATGATTAAAAGGATTTTAATTTAAGGATTATAAGAGAGGATCATAAAAGGAATATAAAATATTAAGAAAGGTTTAAGGGAACCTAAGTAATGAGATCCCGGGTATGATCCCTCAAACGATAAACGAGAATGAAAGTTAAGCGAACCGTATAACAGATAAGCGGTCATTAGCCAAGTAATTAGGGGTTAATCAAAAAGGTTAGTGGGTGATGATGTCATCACACCAATAAGAAGAAGACAAGTGTAAGAAGATGACATAAGAAAGATGACATAGGCATGGTGACATAAGCATGACAAATGGAGGGATTGGTTGGTTGATTGTGAGCCATTCATTTTTTTTACCATGGTAAAAAGTCAATTAACAAACAAAATAATATCAACCAAGCCAAGCAAATCATAACACAAAACTTGACTTTTCATTTTCAAGAAGCAATCTCTCGGCTTCTTCATCTTTTCAAAGAAAAGAAAATCCAAAACCAAGATCCAAGCTTTGTTAAATTGTGAGGTAATTATCCAAGGTTCCTTATGCATAGATATAGCTATCCTATGAATCTAAGCTTCCATTTCCTTCACAATCTCTTCCAATAATTCATGGAAGAAGAGGGTGAATAGTGTTTTCAAGATCTTGAAAATTTTGATCTTATGTTTTTGTTTAGATATAGCTTTTGTAAGGATTTTCAAGGGTGGTTTCAAGCTCCTTAGTTACTTCTACTCACCAAGGAAGGTATAATCTCATACCCTAGCCCTACTTTTGAATATTTAGAGTTTTTATGTTTGGTATAGTTCGTGAGAAGCATGATTCTTGTATACTTAGAGTGTGGTTGGATTTGTAATGAGTTTGAAGTTGTAAATCTTGGATTATTGGTTAATGAACTTAAGTATAGCTTTAGTTCATGTTTAGGGGTAGTATAAATTGGAAAATCTTGAGATGTTGGGACTGTTGTAATGAAGTATGGATGGAGTTTGGTTTTAGTAATAATTGTGGGTTGATTTGTCGATTGATTGGAGTGGTACAAATTTGGTAATCGCGTAAACATAGCCTTCGTAATGCCCGATTTACCTTAGACTGCTTTTGTTCTTAACTTCAAGACCCGTGAACTCACTGTTAGGTTTTTACCATTTCCATGATTAGATAGTTCATGTTACGAGCTTCGTTTTGATATGTGGTTCCCTTGAATCTGATGTACGGTTTAGGAGAAACGACCGTTTTAAGTAACGGCGTTTCGCGAACGAACCATTACCCCTCGCCTTACTTTGAAACCTTGGTTAAGGCCCTTAAATGACTAATTGGGGTATGAAAAAAATATGTAAAGTGTATTAGTCAGTTGGTATGGCACTCGCGAAAGAATCGCCTTAAAATTCTTAATGGTTAATTTATTAAAAATGGTGGAGCCGAGGGTGCTCGAGCGACTTAAGTGAATCGTTAAGCGCAAAAGCGAACGTTAGGGTCTAATTGGTTAAAGTATAGATTCTTAAGCGACTTTGGTTTAATTCCAACTTATATGATGTTTATAGGTTACCAGACTCATCCCAGGCCTTTTATCACCCCCAGTCGCTCAGGCAAGTTTTCTACCCGTTATACTGTTGTTGTGATGTATATATGTATATGCATTATCTTGTGATAGATGCATGATGGTTATTAGCAAATCTTGCGATATATTGGAGCAAGCTGATATGGTTTATGTGCATGTATGTTTCGTTTTTGATATCTAATTGTTGATTCAATTACTTATAAACTGCATAATACCTATGCTAGAGATAAGCACTAGTTGCGTATACCCTTAGTATAGGGGACCCAAAGGTGAAGATATTTCTAAACCGGGAGTCGATGTTCCCGAGTATAATATATATATATATAGTTTTCAAAACTATTAATTGAATAAGGTTTATTTGATATCTTTATTTTATTTAATGAATATTATTTTGAATATTCATTCGAGGACTTATGACTCCGCTTATTTTATCTAATGAATATTATTTTGAATATTCATTCGAGGACTTATGACTCCGCTCATTTTATTAAATATTATTCCTTATTTTATTAAAGAATGATGTTTTGATAATCAAACTTATTTTCGATTATTCAAATACAGATCGTACTTTTGTATAAGTATATCTTTGGTTATTTATTATTCATTTCAAGTATGAGTGTTAAAACTTGTACTTCAAATTATTTTTATAAAGATTATTCTTTATGGGAATATTATTTAAACAAGAATATTCAGATATTTTCTAATATATCGGGACTGATTTATTTCATTAAATCAGCATTACTCCAAACATTCTTAAAAATGTTTTCGAGTCTTCAAAATGATTTTTAAAAGTTAGGGCGGATCCCAAAACTCATTTTATATTTAAGATCCTCCTTTTGAAGGGGATTTAAATATTCGCTCAAAACGTAGGGGATCCGGCTCTGTGGTGTATTTTATATTCACAACAAGGTTGCTGTTTTGATAAACAGTTTGATTACTTGCCTAATGTTCGGGAAGTAAGTCCATCTAATTGAGTCGGCATAAGTGACAGGCAGGGGTACGGTCTATCAAAGTGTAAGTGGCTGGGTGGCAGCCCATCAACGCGAAAGAGGTCGGGTGGAAGTCCAGCACAAGGTCCTAATGATGCCAGGGTGATGACCGGTGGCAGATTCATCCATCTACTAGTAGAAAAGGTTACTTATTGGTATCTTTGCCTGATTAGCAAGATATCAGGTTTATGCCAAGGTTTTCTCCTTTCCAAATTCATTGGATATTGCAACTCTGTTTATAATTTTCATAACAGAGGTTTTCAAGGAGTGTATGAAATGTATATATATATATAGGGACTTAATGAAGTATCTCGTAACTTCATTTCTTTCAAATGATATTTCAAAGATTGAATCTATTCAAGTCTTATCTTGTAGTCTCATCAGTGTGATGAACTTTTGAAACTAATTATAACTTGAACGGTGGTAGTTCAAGTAGTATTCGGAAAAGATATAATTATATTGGAGTATCTTGTAACTTCATCTTTTCAACTTATATCTAGTAAATGATTATCTTATGCATGACAAAGATTTTCAGAAAAATGTTGAGACAAGGTTAGATATATGAGATCACCTTGCAACGATATTTTATACAGTTATAAACTGGAACTCTGTGTATATTATACATGTCAGAGGATTTCAAAGATTTGAGAAGTATATATGTATATATATACTGAATATTTTGCGACTTCGTCGCGTTAAGATATCAAACTTGGTTCATTTCTTCTTGACCAAGACTTTCATGAGTACTATGAGAATGCTCATATATTGTTAATCATTATACATATTATTTTGGTGGGCTTGTTGCTCACCCTTGCTTTCTTCTTTCATCACACAACAACAGATAGACAAGATGAACAGGACCAAGCTCCCAATTCGTGAGCGGATAGGAAACGTTCCGCAGTTTCCTGTAGGCGTTGATGTCGTTGTAGCTGAGGTTGGAACTACCAATAGGCTAGGCTTTCAACTTTTGATGTACCAGACTTATGTATACTTATGAATTGTAATAATGGCAAAGAATATGTAAATTTATTTAGAAACCCTTTTAAGGTATAATGGTTTATAATTGTGGAATAAAATGACTTGTGTTATTTTTGGATATTCATCTCTGAGACTATAACTTGTGGTGTGTGTGTATAGTGGGGTCACAATACGCAGTAGTTGGTTGATTATTAAGATTACATATTATTAAGGGAAATGGAACTCGTGATAACCCGGATCCCCGACCCCGGATTTGGGGGTGTTACAGAAATGGTATCAGAGCCAAGCGTTATAAACCTCAGAGATGATGTGACGCTAAATTAAAAGTTCACTAAAATAATAAGAACTATTGCCAAGTTCTTTGTCGGACTACCTAACGTAGTACTGACAGTTAAAACCCTTATGGGAACCTTTATAAATATCATGATAGTAACATAGTTCGTGATCATATAGGGCAGCGGGGCATCGAACCCTGAGGTTCAGGAGCATCAGCATGAGGATGTTTTATTACATGTTGGAGATTAGATTATGAATCCGATAGAGTACCCTAATGAGGGACCAAATGAGATTGATACTAAGAATGTTGCGGTCGAGGATGTTATCCCAGAAGGGATTGCTGCTGAGGAGGATCCTGACGAGAATGAGGAGAGGACCGCTGAGGAATTGATGACCATAGTCAGGGCGACTACCAGAGCTAGGGTGGCCGCGAGGGTGGCACTAGAGGATGAAGAGTTACCAAGGGCACAGAGGATAGTAAGGGCAGAAGGGGTGGGACCTTCCACATCACCAATTATACCAGTAGCAGATCCTCTCCCAGAGGTTCTTGTAGACGTTCATGAGGTTCCACCAATTCCTGTTCCCTCCCCTGTTCAGAGCCCAGCACCTACTGAGGAAATGCCACCTTTATCTCCTGCACCATTGTCACCTGATACCGTCATTGGTTATCCATTTGTATCTCCTGGGTCTGCACCTCCTACACCCCATGGAATGCTAAATGCTACCGTTCATGCTTCTCTCATTGCTGATTATCATATGACTTTGGGTAGCCTGTCTGAGGCCCGTAATGGTAGGATTGATCTGTGGGATCGACTTACTGCACCAATGATTGAGGGCGGGGTACTTCCGGCAGGATTAGCTTATAGCATGGACAGGTTTGAGGCTACCACCCGAATTACAGCTAGAGGCCATCTTGAGGGTCAGGTTAATCCAGCTCTACTTGCGACTATCTTAGACCTCATCACCTATGTGATGGAGCAGGTTAGGGATGTCGTGTGTGCCCGCATTTCTTGATCCATGGTAGTGTGCAGAGCCAGAGCGATCAGACAAGGGTTTCATGTAGCACCGCTTTTGGAGGATTAGCCTAAGTTATGAATGATTAGTTTTAATGACTAGATGATTATCTATTGTAGTACATTTGGGATAGAAGCGATCAGATCAAATGATGTAATTCTCTTTAATGTGTTCAATTGTTGTACCCTCGAACAAATGGTTATGTATATATTCATTAATTTCAGTTCAGATCAGTTTGTTTGTGATAAGTTCATATTGTTAATTCCACTATTAACATTTAAGAGTGTCATGAAGTTTATAGAACTTGAGAATTCATAATTTGCAATCATGTAAGGACTGAACGAGGGAAAGACTTAAGCAAAGTAAGTAAGACAAATATCCAGAGATTCTCAAAATTTTTCCAAGCATTATGCCCCCACGAGGAATAAGATTAGGGGCAAACCTTGAATGTGATAAGCAGGGAGGTCGCAATTAAGATATAAGGAACCCAAAATATAATGAAGTGGAAAATGAGGATTTTAAATTAAAAGATGACCCCAATTATGGGGAGTAGGAAGAAATATTTAGACTGAGAAAACAGAAGTCGAGCGAGATAGGAAGAACCAGGATGGTACTCCTATTGGGCAATCCATGGACCTGCCTAAAACAAAACTTATACTTTTATCCCTAACCACCACCTTGAGGAAAAATGTGGTGTGAAATTCTTTCAGGACCTTTAAGTCGCTAAGCTCTCAGAGTTCCAAGGAACAGGTTGACCCAGTCAAGGTAGGAGCCTGGCTAAAGGAAATACAGGAATCATTTGAGATTCTAAATGATTGTCGAATCGCAAAAGGTTGTTTTGTCACTTACCCTCCTAAGAGAGAGGCCACCCACTGGTGTAAGGCCAAGGAAGGAACGGAGCCAGAGGTTATAATTAACTGATTAAAGTTCAGTCAACTATTTTCGGGAAAGTACTTCCCAAGGATAATGAGATATTGTAAAAGCTTTAGAGCCAGAACAAAGGCGGACGAGTATGATGAATTATGAATCTAAGTTGTAAAATTTGTCAAGATTCGTTCTGAGTACACGAATCCCAGAACGATGTGATGTTTGAAGTCCATGATTAGTAGGTTCATGAAATGACGGTGAGAGAAAGGAAAATAAAAAGAAACTGATGTGGAAAAGAATATAAAGGCAATAGAGTTTGAGGAATGATAAGGGAGTTGGGTATGAGGAAACCCTAAAGACTCGTAGAAATAAATATAGAAAAGTGTGTAATCGTCGGGATGAGGGTGATTCACCATGAGTTAAAGTTGATGGTTGAAGGCATAGGAGGTACATATATTTTATTCCCTTTAAGTTGGGAAGATTCGAGGAAACCTTGAGATAGTTCGAAGGATAAATAATGAGACGCGGATAGACTGAGGAGACAAGAAAGTAAGAAATTAGGAAAATTGGATGAAGGAAGTGACCTTCAAGAATGTGAAGTGTAAGACCGGTGGCATGATACCCAGAAAGGGAGACGCCAGGTATGAAAGATACCCCAACATTGAGATGACTGTTGAGATAAATAATAAAAGTAAATGAGGAATTATTAAGAAGAAGTTCACGTTGAACACGGCCAATATCTTCCAGAACATCCCTGTTGTCATTACCAAATTAGGAAAGAAAAGTGGGTAACCATTGTTATCTTTTGAAGGCCATATGGGTTGACCTCAGTTTGAATAAGGATGCTATTGTGAAATTGGTATGACTATCTGGGTGGGAATGATTGAATAAGATAATCTATCAAGGATATATGACTTGATTTATCCATGGAAGGATGCAAGTACCTTTTTAAAGGTGGAATTAAGGATATAACTTCAATAACTTGAGATGAACCATAGGGGAATGCATGAAGGTTGGCATTTCACCCTTAATAGGGACAATATGAGTTTTGACAGTATGAATTGGAAAGGATTAAGGTAACAACAACCTTTAAGGATCAGTGGAGAAATTTTTCAGAAGTGTATAAACAATAGTTCTAGTATTAGTAAATGATATTTTGATATGCCCTGTATCTAGGGAATACAGGAGGAACGATTTAAGGATAACCTTAGAGGTTTTATAAGGAGAAAGGTAATATTCGAAGTTCTCAAGAATAGAAATTTGATAAAGGAAAAATGGCGTAATTATAATAATACCAGGTGGGCACGTGTTAAACCATAAGAAGTATAGATTGAACCAATGAAGGTCAGAATTGTTAGAGCAAGAAGGGCCCAAGATAAAAGATGTCTTAAGTACGATCGAGAGTCAGCCATGATAATGTTTACATTTAAAGACTAAGGTAGTGACTTATGGGAAAATGGTGATTTTTTTTTATCACAAGGACTTAAGAAAAGCATTTTCACATAAGCAGTGATTTGAAATGAGGTAGAAAATTTAGTAAAGGTGGTTAAAATGACATTGATTATAAGGAAACATTACTATCAGGAAAGGCCAAAGAGGTGGCCGACACTTTAAGTGTAAGAAGACAATTATCGGCGCTCGTGTCAGAGGAATACAGTGATAATGGTTGAAGCCATGAAGATTGTGTTATGGTTTGAAAGATTGACATTCCTTTTGGATGATTGTGCGATACTTAACCGTGATAGTAGTTAGGTAAAGGTTTAATTTATGTAATCGCCGTGAGCGGGCTATCTATCTTAGAAGGTCCTATCTTGAGATAAGCCAGGACCATGTTACGAGAGGACTAAATGAACCTTTGAGCTTCATGTTTCCTAATAAGGGCATATGGTTAATAATGGTATTAACCTACTATCGTTGCTTTCAATGAAACTCTTCTACAATTTTATCTACTTCATGTCATGTGCACGTCAAGTTCAGGAGTGTTCTTCATGAATCATGAATGGTGATTATGTTGCCTCCTTAAAAGAATTCTATTTGACATGTATGGACTCCGTATGGTTAGCTATTAAGACTTCATGGAAAACGAATGACTACAGTAGGTCAACGGTGGACCATAGTAATCCAGGAATGATTCTGCGAGTAATGAGCCGATTAATTACAACCGTGAGAGTTGTATTGGAATGGATGTTGAGATTGAGTACCACTAATCGGGTTGAGGTGATGTATAAGTTATCATTGATAGACTACCTAGTGGAGTATTTACATATTATATATTTATTCCCTCTTATGAATAGAGAGTCGTATTACTATACGAGGAAGGTTGCAGTTGAAGCATAGAATTCTAGTAAAAATGATGTCTAGAATGAAATCCCTTATTCGAGTTTGGATGTTGAGGGAGTTTCAAAAGTGAGTGTTTATGAGCTCGAGCAAGAGCATGGATCCATGGAATGATGGACGGAATAGTAAATATTCTGGAACGTGAAATGCGATGTTATAATACTTGATGTTGATATATATACACATATGTTTTGTTCTCCTATGACAAACCTCTATAGTTCAGAGGTAGATTCTAAGCCAGATATTTGTAGCAATATTTTTTTCATATACAACTCTCTTCAATTCGTTCTTTTCTCTCCTTTTCATTTTGTATAAGCTGAGAAGAACAACCCTTCCAGAAGGGGAGGTATTGCCGAATGACTATCTATCTGTGTGATAGAAGCCTAGTAGGATACCACATGTTGTTTAATTGCTTGTCAAGTACTAAAGGCTGGCCACCTTCTGTACTAACTATGCGATGTTACAAGTGTTCATGATCATAGTGATCTCTCAATAAATTCTTTTACTTCTATATGAAGGACCAAGCTTTCGAAAATGGAGGCAGCTAGAAAGGAAGTAGTATTAGTATGGTGGTATTCGAAATGGAAACGCATTCGTGATACTAAGGCTGACACAATTATTAAAAAGTTATCAAACTCTAGCGAGTAAACATATATCTAGAATAGTATTATGTACGGAAGATAGTAACGCTTACAAACAAGAAAAGAAGGAGTATTGAGAAGCCAAAGTTATAGTGCTAGAAGCTATGATGAGAGTCTGTGCACTAGACTTGAAAGAATTTGGAATGATTACTTAACGCGGAGTGAGTTTTCTTACGATAATAGATCTTATGTCAGTATTGAGATATCGCCTTATGAGATCCTTGAAGGAACACAATGTCGATCTCCCTTATGTTAGGATGATGTTGCAGAGCGCAAGATGCTCGGACCTGCAGTGGTCCAAAGGACCAAGGATATAATAGATCTAATCAGAGGACGGCTGGTAGTAGCCCAAGATGGACATAAGAAGTATGTTGATTTGACACGAAAGGATAAAGAATAGGAAGTAGGGGACCTAGTGCTGTTATAGGTATTCCCTTGGAAAGGATGGATGATGTTCGGAAAGAAAGGAAAGCTAAGCCACGAATTGTTGGACCCTTGGAGATATTAAGACGTATTGGGAAGTTAGCATATGAGCTAGCCCTACCCCCGAACCTGTAGCAAGTTCATAACGTGTTCAACGTATCAATGTTAAGGAAGTGTAATCCGGATGCCAGACAAATAGGGGCATATAAGCGCATACACATGCAACCAGACGTAACCTATATAGAGCAACCGGGAAAGGTTATAGATTGAAAAGGAACAAATGCTTAGGAGAAGGGTTATCAAACTAGTCAGAGTTTGATGTTAGAACCACAATGTGGGAAAATTGACTTGAGAGTTAGAAAGTGCAATGCTAAGAAAGTGTCCCTATTCATTTTTATCTAATTCCGGGACGGAATCTTTTTAAGTAGGGGAGACTGTAATAACCCCAAAAATTTTGAATTTGTAACCCTTATGAATAGTGAGCTTGCTGATTATGCTGAATAAGAAAAGTTTTCATGCCACACTATGTAGGGGTTCTTTTATTGATATTCTGAGATCTTATTAGTACTCTATACGGTGTATAAGTGTATGTAAAGATCGTCAGAATCCAAATTCGAACACTTTGATTTTTCCCGAAAACCCACCAGATACAGAAAGAATTAAGTATAAGGTAACATGATTAAAAGGATTTTAATTCAAGGATTATAAGAGAGGATCATAAAAGGAATATAAAATATTGAGAAAGGTTTAAGGGAACCTAAGTAATGAGATCCCGGGTATGATCCCTCAAACGATAAACGAGAACGAAAGTTAAGCGAACCGTATAACAGATAAGCGGTCATTAGCCAAGTAATTAGGGGTTAATCAAAGAGGTTAGTGGGTGATGATGTCATCACACCAATAAGAAGAAGACAAGTGTAAGAAGATGACATAAGAAAGATGACATAGGCATGGTGACATAAGCATGACAAATGGAGGGATTGGTTGGTTGATTGTGAGCCATTCATTTTTTTTACCATGGTAAAAAGTCAATTAACAAACAAAATAATATCAACCAAGCCAAGCAAATCATAACACAAAACTTGACTTTTCATTTTCAAGAAGTAAGCTCGCGGCTTCTTCATCTTTTCAAAGAAAAGAAAATCCAAAACCAAGATCCAAGCTTTTTTAAATTGTGAGGTAATTATCCAAGGTTCCTTATGCATAGATATAGCTATCCTATGAATCTAAACTTACATTTCCTTCACAATCTCTTCTAATAATTCATGGAATAAGAGGGTGAATAGTGTTTTCAAGATCTTGAAAATTTTGATCTTATGTTTTTGTTTAGATATAGCTTTTGTAAGGATTTTCAAGGGTAGTTTCAAGCTCCTTAGTTACTCTTACTCACCAAGGAAGGTATAATCTCATACCCTAGCCCTATTTTTGAATATTTAGAGTTTTTATGTTTGGTATGGTTCATGAGAAGCATGATTCTTGTATACTTAGAGTGTGGTTGGATTTGTAATGAGTTTGAAGTTGTAAATCTTGGATTATTGGTTAATGAACTTAAGTATAGCTTTAGTTCATGTTTAGGGGTAGTATAAATTGGAAAATCTTGAGATGTTGGGATTGTTGTAATGAAGTATGGATGGAGTTTGGTTTTAGTAATAATTGTGGGTTGATTTATGGATTGATTGGAGTGGTACAAATTTGGTAATCGCGTAAACATAGCCGCCGTAATGCCTGATTTACCTTAGACTGTTTTTGTTCTTAACTTCAAACCCGTGAACTCACTGTTAGGTTTTTACCATTGCCATGATTAGATAGTTCATGTTACGATCTTCATTTTGATATGTGGTTCGCTTGAATCCGATGTACGATTTAGGAGAAACGCCCGTTTTAACTAACGGCGTTTCGCGAACGAACCATTACCCCTCGCCTTACTTTGAAACTTTGGTTAAGGCCCTTAAATGACTAATTGGGGTATGAAACAATTATGTAAAGTGTATTAGGCAGTTGGTAGGGCATTCGCGAAAGAATCGCCTTAAAATTCTTTATGGTTAATTTATAAA
Source organism: Apium graveolens (assembly GCF_009905375.1). Lineage (NCBI taxonomy): Eukaryota > Viridiplantae > Streptophyta > Magnoliopsida > Apiales > Apiaceae > Apium > Apium graveolens. The sequence continues at coordinate 186,714,474 of NC_133650.1, forward strand.
AAATGGTGGAGCCGAGGGTGCTCGAGCGACTTAAGTGAATCCTTAAGCGCAAAAGCGAACGTTAGGGCCTAATTCTTAAGCGACTTTGGTTTAATTCCAACTTATATGATGTTTATAGGTTACCAGACTCGTCCCAAGCCTTTTATCACCCCTAGTCGCTCAGGCAAGTTTTCTACCCGTTATACTGTTGTTGTGATGTATATATGTATATGCATTATCTTGTGATAGATGCATGATGGTTATTAGCAAATCTTGCGATATATTGGAGCATGCTGATATGGTTTATGTCCATGTCTGTTTCGTAATTTTGATATCTAATTGTTGATTCAATTACTTATAAACTGCATAATACCTATGCTAGAGATAAGCACTAGTTGCGTATACCCTTAGTATAGGGGACCCAAAGGTGAAGATATTTCTAAACCGGGAGTCGATGTTCCCGAGTATAATATATATATATATATAGTTTTCAAAACTATTAATTGAATAAGGTTTATTTGATATCTTTATTTTATTTAATGAATATTATTTTGAATATTCATTCGAGGACTTATGACTCAGCTTATTTTATCTAATGAATATTATTTTCAATATTAATTCGAGGACTTATGACTCCGCTCATTTTATTAAATAATATTCTTTATTTTATTAAAGAATGATGTTTTGATAATCAAACTTATTTTCGATTATTCAAATAAGGATCGTACTTTCGTATAAGAATATCTTTGGTTATTTATTATTCATTTCAAGTATGAGTTTTAAAACTTGTACTTCAAATTATTTTTTTAAAGATTATCCTTTATGGGAATATTATTTAAACAATAATATTCAGATATTTTCTAATATATTGGGACTGATTTATTTCATTAAATCAACATTACTCCAAACATTCTTAAAAATGTTTTCGAGTGTTCAAAATGATTTTTAAAAGTTAGGGCGTATCCCAAAACTCATTTTATATTTAAGATCCTCCTTTCGAAGGGGATTTAAATAATTGCTCAAAACCTGAGGGATCCGCCTCTGTGGTGTATTTTATATTCGCAACAAGATTGCTGTTTTGATAAACAATTTGATTACTTGCCCAATGTTCGGGAAGTAAGTCCATCTAATTGAGTAGGCATAAGCGACAGGTCGGGGTACGGTCTATCAAAGTGTAAGTGGCTGGGTGGCAGCCCATCAACGCGTAAGAGGCCGGGTGGCGGTCCAGCACAAGGTCCTAATGAGGCCAGGGTGATGATCGGTGGGGGATTCATCCATCTACTAGTAGAAAAGGTTACTTATTGGTATCTTTGCCTGATCAGCAAGATATCAGGTTTATGCCAAGGTTATCTCCTTTTCAAATTCATTGGATATTGCAACTCTATTTATAATTTTCATAACAGAGGTTTTCAAGGAGTGTATGAAATGTATATATATAGGTGTATATATATATAGGTGTATATATATGAAAGGAATATGTCCTAAGTCCAATCGTGTATTAGGATTTAGGAATAACTTTTATGTAATCTGTTTTGATTTCATTGATATTAATAAAGACTTGTTTTGTTTTTATTACGGGCTTTATCTATTTAAGTGTTTAAATAAGATATACCATACTTTAGAGTAAAGCTTTTTATGGATTATGATGAGATCATAATAGTGAGACCTAAAAAGATGATAACTCTAAACTTAAATAGTTCCTGGTCATAGGATTACTAACTGGTAATTAATAATCCGCAAAGATCGGTACATACTATGCTTGCTTCATTATGAAGGATGTCTGTTCTCATAGACATTTGTGTGGTGACACTATAGCTAGTATGTAGGTGCTTATTATAGAATAAGTTCACTGAATATGACTCGCCTAGCTGAACAACTGATGGAGTTCACTCACGTGTCAGCAGTTGTTCGCTTAGTGATAGTTGTACAAGTATCCTTAGACTTGAGGTCATCATAGTCATCTTGTGTACACTGAACTATGCTTTGGTTTAGTTCTTAGTCTCCAGGGACAATTATTAGGGCTCTTCTGGGTATAGGAATTTGTACACGAAGATAGTGTATGATCAATAAAGGATCAACCCCTTCCAGTGAAGGAAGAGAATATTCAAGGCTGATCCACTTATGCTAGTTCAGGAATCTCTGGCCAGAGTAAATGAAATTAGAAAGGAGTTTCTAATTTGCATAGAACTACGCATAGTAAATGGTAAGCAAGTGATTGAATTAGATAGGCTTGACACGAGATCCATGTCTTGTATTTAATCGGAACATTGTAGGGTAGAAGGAGTTTATTGTACGGTAACTATTCACTGACAGGTTCTTGGTATTCTAAGCAGTGAATTCATATTATCCGGATAGTCGCGATATGTTGAGAAGCATCACTCACGATGTAGAATAAATGTGATTTATTAATTAATCATATTTAATAAATTAGAGAATTTATATAAATAATGATAAAATAGTTTTATTATTATTTATTTCTACTACCGGCTTAATATTGAACCTACAGGGTCACACCATAAAAAGAGAATGATTTAAAGGTGGAGGAATTAATTAATAATGGCTAATAATTATTTATTTGTGAAATAAATAATTAATTGGCAAATTTAATAATTGATTAAATGAGATTTAATTGATTATAAATTAATTAAGAAAAGTTCTTAATATTATTAATTAAAGGATTTAATTTTTGAAAAGTAAATCAAGAGAGAGAATTATTTCTAAAGTGTTTAGAAAAAGGATTAATGATTAAAAGGTGTTTTAATTATTAATGAGAATAATAAATGGGATAATAATAATAATATTTATGGGAAAATTTCAGCTGAAAATTTTGCCTATAAATACACTATTATAGACCCTATTTTATTAGAACCCACATCGAAACCCGAAAACCCAAAAAGTTTGGAAAACCCAATTCTCTCCACCTCCTTCCTCCTCCTTAACATCGTTTTCTTGGTGGATACCGGTGGAGTGCTTCACACTTGAGGAGCAACTGCTAAGGATCTCTGATCGTTGTCTCCGAATTATTTTAAAAGGTTAGATTCGATCCCTCGAATTTTTATTCACGATTTATATGCTATTATTTGGATTTTATATGTGTAAAAGTGTTTTGCCATGCCCCCGCTGCATTAAAAATCCAACAATGGTATCAGAGCATAGGTTGTATGCATATAGATCTGTGGTAAAAATTTCAGAATTTTATGTGCTTGTATGAATTAATTATGATTTTTACAAGTTATATCATTGATTAATTTTGTCTGATGAGAAATCGTTTCTCAGAATAATTTTGAATGTTGATCTGGGTTCTACAAGTGTTGTAGATCGTCTGGGTATTTTTTTCATAATTTTATGATGTATAGATTTTTTATTATGAATTTTTGAATTTCTTGTAATTAAATTCGTAATTAAATAAGTAAATATATGTATATATAGTATATATATATATATGTTTGTATATTCATCTGCTGTACATCTGTAAGTTGCTGTACTACTTCTGTTGTACGGAGAAGCACAGAAACAGTCAGGTACGGCTGCTGCACGGAGTTCGAGAAAGAAAGAAAACGGCGGCTGCTGAAAACAAAAAAAAAAAAAAATAGGGGTGTAACGCATTCCGGGAATGCGTTACACACCTGTGGCGCATTCACGGAATGCGTTACATCCTTTAATGGCTGAAAAGGGGTGTAACGCATCACCGGAATGCGTTACAACCCCTCTGTTGATTTTAAAATTGATTTTCTGGGAGTTTCGTAACTCCGTTTTAGGCGTGCAATATACCGTTGGATTCGTTTTTCCGAGACGGATGTAATGGAGTGATCAATTTTAGTTTATATAAAAGTTTTGAACTGTTTATATTTCCATGAAGTGTTTTAAAGCTGTTTTTGACTGTTTTTAATTGCTTTTAAATGCTTCATGTGATACATAGAGATGTATAATGCTTAGTTCTATGTGCTAGATGATATAACATGCCTACCTTGATGTTTATTCATGTTGATATATGTGATATATGCTTAGTTTATCATGCGATGATAGATTTAGGTGAACTTAAATGAACATAAGGCGTTTGTTAGACAACCTAGTATAGTGAAATTGTTTCATAACCTTAATAATAATATTATGAATACAATCATGAGATTCTTGTGTTTATGAAACACGTAATTGAATATGAATTTTCGATATGAGAGAAAGGATGATTCTGTCAACAACAGATTTCTATCTGTAAGAAAGGGTTATTAAGTGACGCCTCTTGACAATGCTCCACCCGATCTGGGAATCATCTGATTATTGATTATTGATTTGAAATATTTAATTTAAAAGGAAGAATCTCTTTATAATATGATTATGATTGTAACGTAATATAATCCCTCTAAAATTAAATAATATCAAGTAGTAATTGGCCAATGACACAACGGGCTTGTGTCGGTCATAGCCTTCCAACATGGTAGAAAGTAGTTCTTATTTTTGAATCATCATCGTTTCGTGCCACAGCCGAGGGCTTTGATTTCGAAATAAGAAATACTTGTCTATTACATAGAGATGTGTACATTGAATAAGAATCTAAAGGTCGTTACGTGCCACAGCCGTGGGCCTTTGGGGACTGATTCAATAGTACGGAATGTTGGGTTAGACTTGACTTAGAATATTGAGTTTGTCGTGCCACAACCGTGACTCAATTATTCAAGAGGCTAAAGTTTGATTAGGGAATAACATTAGATGTAATTGACAAGAGTTGTCTGCCTATTGAACATTACATGGCGTTTCGTGCCACAGCCGGGGTTGTGTAATGAAATGTAGGATCCCTATTCCCACTAGCATTATGAATGCTTAATTTTTCACGTAGGGGGTTGAATAAATTAGGAAAACTAGTGGGAGCCACTTATGAATAAAGACCCGATTCATATAGTGTTTTGAAATGAAATCGAATATTTGCTAAGTGTTGTTATGTGTTTATCATTTACAGATTTACTTTGTACGTTATGTCTTCTGCACTATCACTCAGGAGCATACTAGATGCTCACAAATTGACTGGTCCTAATTATGCTGACTGGCTTCGAAACTTGAGAATTGTTCTCAGGATTGAGAAGCTGGAATACGTGATTGACTCACCTAAGCCTACTGAACCTGCTAGTGATGCATATAATGATGAACATGTTGTGTATCGTAAGTGGATAGATGATGCAAATGTTGCTCAATGCATCATGCTAGCTTCCATGAACATTGAGCTACAGAAGCAACAGGAGCATATGGATGCTCACACTATCCTCATGCATCTACAAGAGTTGTATGATGTGGCGGGGAGGACAGCTCGATATGAGATATCGAAGGAGCTGTTCGGTTGTAGGATGCCTGAGGGATCATCTGTGAATGACCATGTACTTAAGATGATCAATTTGATTGAACGTCTTGGACAACTTGGTTTTGTCATGGATGGGGAGCTGAGCCAAGACCTGGTCTTGCAATCGCTTCCGAGTTCGTTCTCGCAGTTTGTTGTGAACTTTCACATGAATAAGTTAGATGTCAGCCTGCCTGAACTCCACAACATGTTGAAGACTGCGGAATCGAATTTTCCCCCTGAGAAGAGTTCTGTTCTTCTAATTAGTGAAGGTTCCAATCCTAAGAAAAGGAAGAGGAACCCTTCCAAGAAGAAGAAAGTAGGTGAGAAAACGCCGGTTCCACCAAAAGCTGAAGACCCCAAGAGCAAAGTTGTTTGCTTTCACTGTAACAAGGTGGGGCACTGGAAGAGGAACTGCAAGGTTTACCTTGTAGAATTGAAGAAGAAGAAGGGTAGTGAGACTACCGCTTCTGATTCAGGTATGTTCATGATAGAAGTGAATATGTCATTTCTACTTGGGTATTAGATACCGCCTGTGGTTCTCATATCTGCAATTTGTTGCAGGGACCAAGGAGAAGTAGGACTCTTGAGGAAGAGGAGGTGATTCTACTGATGGAAATGGAGCAAGAGTTTCTGCTGTAGATGTAGAATCATTTCATTTACATAGGCCTACGGGCAAGACTATTGTTTGAAATAATTGTTATTTTGTTCCCTCGATTGTGAGGAATATTATTCCCATGTTAGACTTGGCTGGATTTTCATTTATTATTGAGAATAATGAATGTTCTATTCTTAGAGATAATATTCTTTATGGATGTGGTACTTTAAATAATGGTCTGGACATATGTGACATAATTTACTTCAGATTGAACAAATTAATAAAAGAAAAGGGATGGTGAAAATCTCACTTCATAGTGGCACTGCAGTCTCCATTTAGTAGACATGGAGAGACGACTGCAAATTTGCTAGGAATGGTACACACAGATGTATGTGGACCAATGTCTACGCAAGCCATGGGTGGATTTTCATACTTCATTACTTTCATAGATGATAGATCTAGATTCGGATATGTGTTTGATGAAACACAAGTCTGAAGCCTTTGAAAAGTTCAAAGAATATAAGTATGAAGTGGAGAAACAACCAAACATAGTATTATAACTCTTCGATCAGATCGAGGTGGTGAATACTTTGATGGAGTGTTTCTAGATTATCTCAAAGTAAATGGTATAGTCTCCCAGTGGACTCCTCCAGATTGGTATCTGAAAGGAGAAATCGAACTTTGTTAGACATAGTTCGGTCCATGATGAGCTATGCAAATCTTCCAGTATTCCTATGGGGTTATGCATTGGAAACCTCAGCATATTTACTGAATAAGGTGCCTTCCAAATCTGTTCCTCAAACTCCGTATGAGATATGGAAAGAAAGGAAACCGAGTCTTAAACACATTAAGATTTGGGGATGTCCAGCTTATGTCAAGAAAGTTGACCCAGATAAGCTGGAATATCGATCCGTAAAATGTGGTTTTGTGGGATATCCTAAAGAGACTTTAGGGTATTACTTTTGCACCGATCATCGGGTGTTTGTCTCCAGACATGCTACCTTCTTGGAAAAGGAATTTATCCTTGAAGGGAACAGTGGGAGCAGAATTGAACTTGATGAAGTTCAAGAAGCACAAACTACTACAGATCGAGTGGAAACACCTGTTCTGACTGAACAACCTTTTGTGGAACAGCCCATTCATAGGTCAGGGAGAGTGTCTCGCCAACCTGAGAGGTAATATGGCCTTGTCATTGAGAATGACAATGAGTTGTCGATCATTGATGATGACGACCCTGTAACCTATAATGAGGCTATGAGTAGTGTTGACTCAGAGAAATGGCATAGTGCCATGAAATCCGGATTGAAATCTATGTATACGGGATACAAAAGATAGATTATAGCAGATGGCCAGGTGGAGACCTATAAGGCCAGGCTTGTGGCAAGAGGATTCAAACAAAGGCAATGGATTGACTTTGATGAAGCCTTTTACCTGTAGCCCTGTTAAAATCAGTTCGGATTTTGCTTGCGATTGCTGCTTACTACGACTATGTGATCTGGCATATAGCCAGATGGTTTTCTTTCCAAGGGAAATGAAAACCTAGTGTGTAAGCTACTGCGAACCATATGTGGTTTAAAGCAAGCTTCTCGAAAGATGGAACATCCGTTTTGATGAGACAATCAAAGAGTTTGATTTTATCAAAAACGTAGATGAACCATGCGTCTACAAAAGGGTTAGTGGGAGCGCGGTAACATTTCTTATATTGTATTGAATTAGAGTTGACACACATAACAACATAGCAGACCCACTCACAAAGCTACTTTATGAAAGTCACTTTGATCGTCTAGATGGGTATTAGATACCAGAGTGATTGGCTTTAGTACAAGTGGGAGATTGAAAGGAATATGTCCTAAGTCCAATCGTGTATTAGGATTTAGGAATAACTTTTATGTAATCTGTTTTGATTTCATTGATATTAATAAAGACTTGTTTTGTTTTTATTACGGGCTTTATCTATTTAAGTGTTTAAATAAGATATACCATAGTTTAGAGTAAAACTTTTTATGGATTATGATGAGATCATAATAGTGAGACCTAAAAAGATGATAACTCTAAACTTAAATAGTTCCTGGTCATAGGATTACTAACTGGTAATTAATAATCCGCAAAGATCGGTACATACTATGTTTGCTTCATTATTAAGGATGTCTGTTCTCATAGACATTTGTGTGGTGACACTATAGCTAGTATGTAGGTGCTTATTATAGAATAAGTTCACTGAATATGACTCGCCTAGTTGAACAACTGATGGAGTTCACTCACGTGTCAGTAGTTGTTCGCTTAGTGATAGTTGTACAAGTATCCTTAGACTTGAGGTCATCATAGTCATCTTGTGTACACTGAACTATGCTTTGGTTTAGTTCTTAGTCTCCAGGGACAATTATTAGGGCTCTTCTGGGTATAGGAATTTGTACACGAAGATAGTGTATGATCAATAAAGGATCTACCCCTTCCAGTGAAGGAAGAGAATGTTCAAGGCTGATCCACTTATGCTAGTTCAGGAATCTCTGGCCAGAGTAAATGAAATTAGAAAGGAGTTTCTAATTTGCATAGAACTACGCATAGTAAATGGTAAGCAAGTGATTGAATTAGATAGGCTTGACACGAGATCCATGCCTTGTATTTAATCGGAACATTGTAGGGTAGAAGGAGTTTATTGTACGGTAACTATTCACTGACAGGTTCTTGGTATTCTAAGCAGTGAATTCATATTATCCGGATAGTCGCGATATGTTGAGAAGCATCACTCACGATGTAGAATAAATGTGATTTATTAATTAATCATATTTAATAAATTAGAGAATTTATATAAATAATGATAAAATAGTTTTATTATTATTTATTTCTACTACCGGCTTAATATTGAACCTACAGGGTCACACCATAAAAAGAGAATGATTTAAAGGTGGAGGAATTAATTAATAATGGCTAATAATTATTTATTTGTGAAATAAATAATTAATTGGAAAATTTAATAATTGATTAAATGAGATTTAATTGATTATAAATTAATTAAGAAAAGTTCTTAATATTATTAATTAAAGGATTTAATTTTTGGAAATTAAATCAAGAGAGAGAATTATTTCTAAAGTGTTTAGAAAAAGGATTAATGATTAAAAGGTGTTTTAATTATTAATAAGAATAATAAATGGGATAATAATAATAATATTTATGGGAAAATTTCAGCTGAAAATTTTGCCTATAAATACACTATTATAGACCCTATTTTATTAGAACCCACATCGAAACCCGAAAACCCAAAAAGTTTGGAAAACCCAATTCTCTCCACCTCCTTCCTCCTCCTTAACATCGTTTTCTTGGTGGATACCGGTGGAGTGCTTCACACTTGAGGAGCAACTGCTAAGGATCTCTGATCGTTGTCTCCGAATTATTTTAAAAGGTTAGATTCGATCCCTCGAATTTTTATTCACGATTTATATGCTATTATTTGGATTTTATATGTGTAAAAGTGTTTTGCCATGCCCCCGCTGTATTAAAAATCCAACAATATATATATATAGGTGTATGTATATATATAGGTGTATATATATATAGGGACTTAATGAAGTATCTCGTAACTTCATTTCTTTCAAATGATATTTCAAAGATTGAATCTATTCAAGTCTTATCTTATAGTCTCATCAGTGTGATGAACTTTTGAAACTAATTATAACTTGAACGGTGGTAGTTCAAGTAGTATTTGGAAAAGATATAAGTTTATTGGAGTATCTTGTACCTTCATCTTTTCAACTTATATCTACTAAATGATTATCTTATGCATGACAAAGATTTTCAGAAAAACGTTGAGACAAGGTTAGATATATGAGATCACCTTGCAACGATATTTTATACAGTTATAAACTGGAACTCTATGTATATTATACATGTAAGAGGATTTCAAAGATTTGAGAAGTATATATGTATATATATACTGAATATTTTCGACTTCGTCGCGTTAAGATATCAAACTTGGTTCATTTCTTCTTGACCAAGACTTGCATGAGTACTATGAGAATGCTCATATATTGTAAATCATTATACATATTATTTTGGTGGGCTTGTTGCTCACCCTTGCTTTCTTCTTTCATCACACAACAACAGATAGACAAGATGAACAGGACCAAGCTCCCAATTCGTGAGCGGATAGGAAACGTTCCGCAGTTTCCTGTAGGCGTTGATGCCGTTATAGCTGAGGTAGGAACTACCAATAGGCTAGGCTTTCAACTTTTGATATACCAGACTTATGTATACTTATGAATTGTAATAATGGCAAAGAATATGTAAATTTATTCAGAAACCCTTTTAAGTTGTAATGGTTTATAATTGTGGAATAAATTGACTTGTTTTATTTTTGGATATTCATCTCTGAGACTATAACTTGTGGTGTGTGTGTATAGTGGGGTCACAGTACGCAGTAGTTGGTTGATTATTAAGATTACGTATTATTAAGGGAAATGGAACTCATGACAACCCGGATCCCCGACCCCGGATTTGGGGGTGTTACATCATCTTTAGAATGCATAAATTCTACCCAAGTATATCTTGAGAAGTCATCCACCATCACAAGTGAATATTTATTCCTTGAAATTGATAGGACATTAACTGGCCCAAACAAGTCCATGTGAATAAGTTGTAGTGGTGAACTTATGGAATTTACAGTTTTTCACTTGTGACTTGATCTTTTCATTTTTCCTTTCTGACAGGCTTCACAGACTTCTATTTGAGTAAACTCTAATTTTGGCATGTCCCTCACCAACTCTTTCTTGACCAGAATGTTGATTGTCTTGTAGTTTAGATGTGAGAGTTTCGTATTCCATAACTTGCTTTGCTCTATGGATGCCTTGATGTTGAAACAACAAATTCCATCCTCATTTGTTGAGTCCAAGTCTGGAACAAACAAGCTTCCTTTCCTTGTTCCTTTTGTTAGTGTTTGTGCCCTAGAGACAACACTATGATATTTTAGTTTAAGATATTATGAATATTAGTATTTATGTTCTATCGATTATTCCCTTTATAATTTATTATTTCTTAATTTACTGCGATATAAATGTTAGATTAATAAATGTCCTTGAAATATGATTTGCAATTATATATCTCTAAGTACGTGACTTGGAAATGTGATTACGAAAAGAGTATCAATATTCCTAAAGGTCCCTAGTCGATTATTATTATTAAGGGACAATAATAATGCATTAAGACCGGTGTGTTTGTTGACTGATGATCACATCTCATTGATCATAGGTATAGTGATACTAAAGTCAAAAACACAGGCAGATGTATATGTACATGGTGTTGGATAGACCCAATGTGAGATTCTACATGTCTGTTGTGTCATAAGTAATTCTCACAGTGATAATGATGTAATGGTCCTTAGACCTGAAGTCATTATATTTCTATACGAGAATTAATATACATTGATTCCATTAAAAGTTATCCTTGACCGAGTAATGACAAAAGTGGACATTGGGTATATTATGAATCGTATATGAAATATGAATGATCTAGATGGGATTTAACCCTCCTATTTTTGGATTGATATTATTGGCCTCTTGTGTGAGCTAGACTACGAAATGCGTGGCCATGCTCAAATATTGATTTGATATGATAGTCTACTCATTGATCAAGGAAACCTGGATTAAACATTGATGAGGATGACACATTACATGCCTCTAGTTAAATCTATAATATGTGGTTAAAGGGATTATATTACATTATACATTATTCATGAAAGGTTTAATCGATCACCGATTTAATTATTATTACTTGGGCAGCAATGATGTATTACTAGATGCCGCTCATTATTTACGATTTTAAATTAGATTTAAAATTCGTTGCCAATGTAATAATAATCTATAGGGTCATACACAAAGAATTCTTGAAGGATTATTTAATTTAAATTGGATTTAAATTAAATTAAAATAATTTGAATTTTTTATAATATTAATTAAGTTTGACTTAATTATTTAAATAAAAAATGATATTCAAATTTACTAATATAAATTATGAAATTTATTTGTTAAATAATTAAGTGAGACTTAATTATAATACAAATAGGAATTTCAAATTAATAATAACTCCTAATTACTTTAGAGTTATAATTCGTTTTTCTACTCTCTATATAATATCTTTTGTGTGGCTAATTTTTCGGGGGTGCAAGACTTTTACTAAAACCCTAGCCACCAAGAGAGAAGATGGAGAGAGCAAGAAGAAACGGGTTTGTGCTAGTACACATCCAATCCTTGAGTTCAAGCATTCGTGTGGATACCGATAGAGGGTAGATCGCGAGAGCGGGATGCGTGGTGATTGAACAAGCTTTGGATCTCCATTAGTCAACCAATTGGTAAAGCTTCTTAAGGTAAACAATTTGATCTATGAATTAAATATATGTTTTTCGCATGGATCCTGTAGTGGGTTTCAAAAATTCTAATTTTTTAAGTTTTTAATTACTGTTTCTGTTGCGTTTATGTGCTCGAAACCCAACAATGGTATCAGAGCTACTTGCGAAAAGTGTTTAGTTCATTTATGTGTTTACTGGTTTTATGGTGATAACATGTATACAATATTCCATGACTGTTAGATCATTATTTTGGTTTTTATGATTAGATCATGATGGGTTTGATATGTTAAGATCAGATTATTCGTTTTAACATGTTATTTTGTGTTAATTGAGCATGATGGATGGTTATGGCTTATGACCTTAGGTTAATGGTTTTGGTTTTTCAAATACCGCTTGCATGTCGTTTAATCTTGTAATTATTAAATCTCGAATGTAACTCGAGTTCTTCTTGTAAGTTCATTACATTAGTTTTCATATTTCATTCTTGTAATGTACATGAAGATTTGAAGATCAAGGGTAATCCCACACGGAGGCCATTCAAGGAAGCAACACAAGAATGAAGACATGTAATAGTTAGCCTGTATTTATTTTCCACCTTAGATTGACCTAGGTCTTTAACATTAGCTTGATAAAGATCACATAGGATGAAGCCATAACCAACCACGTTTATTTATTGCACTTTACATATATATGCGCATATGATGAATGTATGTTTAGAGTAGTTTATAAAGATGCATGCTTACTTAGATTAAGGATGTATGTATTAGATACGACACCTATGCCATGCTTGCTAAACAAGATAAAATCTATAATGATTCAAGATTTTAAAATGAACAAACGATTATGAGATTCTCGTGTTTATGAAACACGGAATAAAATATAAATTTTCTTTGTTTCTGATATGGGGTGATTTTGTCAAAAGCGAGTTCATTGAACTTGTAAGGTTGTGGGTTTTAAGCGAGACCGTTGTGACTCCCCCACTACCTGAAAATCAAACCATTGAAGAATATTGATTTGACGTATTTTATTCAAGGAAAAATTGGGAATCTTTTTATGATGGGATCATGATCATTTTAAAATTAACAAAAACCTAAAGTTAATATTAAGTTGATCAGATGCCTTCCAATGAGTCCAATGCGTTAACCCCTAGATCGACCAGGAGTGGGTTCGCTTAAGCAAAGTACTCCCATCTTTCGTGGGAGATGTGTTGAAGTATATTGATACTTTCTGACTATTGGGTTTGTGTTGAAGTTGAAGCATAGAGTTTGGCGAGATTTATTAGATAAATGTGAACAAATGTTGTTCCACCAAGCTATCCAAGAGTTATATAGTTGATATAATTGACAAATGTTGCCTACCTAAATAATCATGTTTTAGGAGAAAAGCCAAAGATGACCTAACACATGGTGAAATATGGATCTTGGCTCACTAGAAAGGATATATAAGATATTCTTTCCAAATTAATAGTTAGGGCTATTGATTTAATAAAAATAGTGGGAGATATATATTGTGTATATATATATATGAATAATCACTTGAACATAATTTAATGATCATCTGTAGACTAAGTCATTTTATGCACTTTAATATTGTAGATATCAAATGACAAATAACACAAATAACTTCTCTATGTAATAGTCCCTGAGAAGGACAAGCTGACATGAAATAATTTTCTCAATTGACACGGGAACTTGAGGATTGTCCTCAGGTTCAAGGATGTCACTCAAACCCCTCCCTTATTTCTTCTAGCTGAGAATGAAACATGTGCTGAACAAAATGCTTACCAGAAGCAAATTGATTATGCAACTGATGTTTCACGTCTCATGCTTGTAATTATGAGTGATGAACTTTAGAAGCAACAAGAGCATAATGATGCTTATGATATGATTGAGCACCTTCGAAGGATGTTTGAAGGATAGGTTCGTCGAAAAGATTTGATAATAATAAGGCACCATACTTTGCATTAATGGGAGAATGATATACGGTTGGACCACATGTTCTAAAGATGAAAGGTATATGTACCTTGATATTTTGGGTTTCAAGAATAGTCTAGAGACTCAGCTTGATTTGATCAAACAATCTTTAAACAAATTGTATTCTTAGTTTGTTATGAACAAAAGGAATGAGATAGACAGAACACTCACTGAGTTGTTAATCATGTTTAGAACTGCTTAAAATAACACGGTAAAGGCATGAATCACATTCATATTGATGATGTACACATGGAATGCAAATGGGGAAGGAAAGTGGACAGGCAAGGTGAAGATTTGATCTTATTCGGTGTCAAACCAAAGTCCAATCCCAAAGGGCTTTTGAAATTTGACAGTGGTGTTGCTAAAGGAGATGATTATCATTTCTGTGGAAATAACTGGATGATTGGAAGTTAAATTGTTGAGCTTGTTTAGAAGATCTAAAGAAGAAGACTAGCAATGGTCAAGCTTCAGGTATCGGGTTAATATTGGAGCAAAAGTTGTTGCTTTTATTGAAGGAACTCGATACCTAATTTTGCCCATATAGGGGAGATTGAGAACTTGATAAATTGTTATTATGTGCCTGCCTTTAGCGGATACATTAAGTCAATTTCTTATCAGGACAAGAAAGGTTTTCATTTTAATTAAATAAATAATAATTGTTTATTCTATTTCAATGATAAGACTTATAATGTTGCATAATTAGTTAACAATTTATATGTTCTCAGTTGACTCAAATCAAACATTACCTCTAGCATTGTCGTTAAGCCATATTAATGAGAAACACATTTCTGAGTTACACATAGATATACTTAGATAAGTTTGATTTTGAATCATACGGAAGATGCGAACTTTGTCTCATTGGCAAAATGACTAAAGCTTCTTTTACCTGATTAGGTGAAAGGGCCACCGAACGATTATGACTTATACATAATAATGTATGTGGTCGAATGCGAATGAAGGGAAGGGGGGCTTATACTACTTCATAATATTTACTAATGATTTCTATAACGCCCCCAAATTCGGGGTCAGAGGATTTGGTCGTCAATATAAAACCTCAATCCAAATTAATCGATTTAATCAATAAACAATAGCCAGTGGAAGATATTTAGCATAAATGACCCCAACTAATCCAAGATCTTTTAAGGTTACAGTTCTAGAAACAAGAATCCCAAATTCCATAAATAATTTTTCCAATTTCTTTAAAACTCTTTTCAACAATTTCCAAACTCAAAGCTAAACCCCCTAGTATAACTTCGAAAAGAAGTATACTAGGCCCAACTATAATATAATATAATATAATATAAACAACTTTATACAATAAAACTTACACTAGTTCGCAAACCCTGGACCAACCACCTTCCAAAAGCTTTTTATTTGCTTCCTCGAATTACGCAGCTAAACAGCGCAAGCTAATCCTCACTAGATGTTAAATTTGAAAACAGGCAAGTATGAGCGAATAAAATGCTCAGCAAGATCATTATAGAGAATATAGGGTCGTTTTGATATAAAACCGACATCTACATTAGAGCAGAATATTTAAAATCATAATTGTTGAATCATAAAATTTTAGTTGAGGAACCCCAGAATTGATTCCTTAATTATATTCAAACCCATTTTGATATTTTTGAGCGAAATGCTTCAGCAATACTTTGAATCTTGATGAGAATAAAACTCGTAAAACGGTGTTTACGGAAATATCGTAAACCACAATAACATGAAATAATGATTATAGATTGAATCATAAACTTTACTCAAAACCGAACTCTTGATATTAATACTTATTTTGTTGTCATATCAAATTAGATATCAATACGAACTTTGATGCTCACAACATCCCATACTGAAGTCATTATCAATCATCTATACTAATACCACCTTTGATATTTAACAACAACGTAAATATCAGCAAAATCAGAATTTGAATCAAAATTGCATTTCACTTTTAATCCAAAACAGAATTAGTTGATAAATCATTTATTCTATAAAATTATCAAAAGCAATATAATAATTTAGATTGGAATCCTCGGACGACGGTGTGTTGCCGCCGGTGATCAGCCGCGGAGCAACACCGGTATGCCTAAGCATATCCAACTAAACAAATGGGGCACCCAAGGCACATATTGGCCTATTGGTATTATATCTTGTATAATACCTAACTCTCTGCTGGACCGCCGCCGCGGCCTCTTACGCAACCATCCAATCTTAAAACGTTTTATTGAGAGGGGTCATAATACTCGACACCCTTAAAAACTTTTATTCGCCCATTTACTTGGGCAGGAATACTCATAAAACCAACTCTTTTTTTTAAAACCCAAAACATTTATAAATCCATTCATTTGATAAGTAAAATCATTTAGTTATTCTGAACATAGAATAGCAAAATAGTACTTGCATAAACAGAATCATTTAATTCAGCGATATATAAAACATTTATCTATTACCAACTGAATAGGGAAAGCAATACTTGCATAATAAGCTTCAAAATAAATATCACTTGAATAATAAGTGATGATAGGGATACTTGCATAATTGATTCGAAATAAACATCACTTGAACGATAAGTGAAGTCAGGGGTACTTGCATAATTGATTCGAAATAAACATCACTTGAACGAACTTCTGGCGGTCTCCGGCAAGCCTAAAACTCCCCCAAATCGCACACCAAACTTCGATTTCCTCACACCAAAACATCCTTCGCACTTCCAGGAATCCAGCCTCTTACACACCTTCTTCAAACCACTCCAGGAAAGCGTTCCCCGGCCAAAACCCACCCCAACTCCGGCGACATCAACCAAAATACCAAACTCCATCAATTCCGAACAAAATTCGATGATTCGACCACCAAAATAAATCTTAGATTAATTGAAAACTATTATAATCACCAAAAATCATTAAGAACGTCATGATTATTCAAAAATTCGAAATTAAAAACTTAAAAAAAACAAGAACTCGACTTGAACATCCAGCAATAGAACGGGTATAATTTTTACATAAATCAATTTCTCTAACCATGAAGAAGCTATTAAAATAATCATAAACATCCAAAAACATCCGGAAATCATAAACCCAATTGAAAACTCGATTCATTACCCATTGATGAAATCTGATGATATGAATTGGTAGAGTTCACCACAAGCTTCAATTTGGTTATTCATACCTCAAAAACAGAGACCAGAATCACCTCCAAATTTTAGTTTGATTCTCAAAAACTCAAGAACACTATGAACAAATTAGAGGATTTTATGATTTTTCTGGAAAATAAAAATAAAAATCTGATTTTTTATAATAATTAATAACAAATAAAAAAAAACTATTTTTACTTATAGAATATTGGTACGCATTGAATCATATTGGATCGATAAATTTGTTGCTTAGCCGCTAAGTAACTGCAAAACGATCCGAAAATAGATTACTTAGCCGCTAAGTAACTATAAAAATGATAAAATTTAATACCAAAATTGGATAATCATCAAAACCGGGCTTTTCATAAACCCCATATATGAAAATAATGTAAAAATATCCCGTCTCTCGAGAATACGGGTTTTGTTGATCTAGTAAAACATTTATCGTATCGAAAATCTTGCGCCAGGCCGCGCACGGTCAAACCGTAATCCGGATTGAAAAAGTCAAAATACGGAAAATGTCCGGAATTACCAGATCAGGTTAGGAAGGAGTTTTCTGAAGAGTTTCGGCTTATAAAAATGCAAAAACGATTGAAGTTGGACGATTCCAAGCTTTATAAAATAGTTTTATAATTATTCAGAAACTAATTAATAAATCTATAAATCCTTATAAAATCATATAACAATCCAAAAATAACCAGGAAAATATCATAATTATCTATATTTTATTCTGGATATATAAAAATTAAAATACTCAAAGAATATCACATATAAACATCCAAACATCAATTCCAATTATCATATAATTCACTAAAATTCACATAAAATCACGTAAATAATTCCAAATAATCATAATAATAATATTTGAAAATATGTGATATTACAATCTACCCCCCTTATAAGGATTCCGTCCTCGGAATCAGCAGAAGAAAGCACTAGGGGATCTTCTAGCCAACTTTCCATTTCCAAATAACCTCAATTTTCCATAATCTCAAATAAATCTTGTATTCCTTTTATAATAAAACTTTTATAGGAGCTTCACTGTGCACCACTGTTCCATCCACACCCTTTGACCAATTCTTCAATAGAATCACTTTTTACTGATTCCGGGAAAGAAGAATAGAGAGGAAGATAGAGAGAAATAAAAGACAGAGAGAGATATTATAACCGCATCATAGTCCACTGTTGCTCTTGGTAATCCCATCACATAACCCTGCTTTGACTTGATCGGGATACCTCAGCTTAACTTGATTGGCAAACCTTCGAATATTTGAGATGATGGAATCATAGAATTTCAAAGAGAAAAGAATTTCATGTCATAACAGAACCAAAATCTGAATTTAAGAAAATTATTGTTGAAATGAAAGAATAACTGAGAGATCAATATGATCAAACGAACTTGGTGTTGCGTGTCCAAATTAAGACACTACTAAAGGTTGTTAACCTTCATGTATTCACAACACACACAAATGATGGCGTCCCATCCAACTCCTATCACACAGACAGGTATACCTTGTGTCCCCTATAGTTAGGGTTGTTCATCTCAGTCAGAATAAAATTTTATCAAAGAAATCCAAAATCAAATGAATAAAATTGAAAAGATTTCAAAGCTGATATTTCTGGAGAAAAATGAAATCCAGAAAACAAGATTCTGGAACAAAATGAGTAAACGAGTGTTACGGAATATATCCTCTAACAATTACTTCTTTTTGAGAGATGTCAAAAGGAATTATAGAAATAGAAGGTATTGCCAAGGTCTTAATACTTATCTACTATTTGAAATCTTCTACTGTCGTCCGATTCTCGACACTTCTTCATATTCCAAGGATATCGATAATCTTCATCATTGTCGAAATGTAGTAGCCTCGGAAGATTCCACAATAAAAGTTTGCAGCTTCCCGGAGTTCCATCCAGCTCAGCATAATCATCTCAAACGAATGCACCTATCTTAGCTTACTCGTTGGTACTATATTCAATAGTCTAACAGGAACTCGATATGAGCTCAAGCGTCCTCACATAGCTATACACACTCCTACACACTCTCATTTCTAGTTTACTATAACCTCAGCTCTGATACCAACCTGTAACGCTCCCAAATCCGGGGTCAGAGGATTTGGTTGTCACTATAAAACCTCAATCCAAATTAATTTGTTTAATCAATAAACAATAGCCAACGGAAGATATTTAGCATAAATGATCCCAACTAATCCAAGATCTTTTAAGGTTACAGTTCTAGAAACAAGAATCCCAAATTCCATAAATAATTTTTCCAATTTCTTTAAAACTCTTTTCAACAATTTCCAAACTCAAAGCTAAACCCCCTAGTATAACTTCGAAAAGAAGTATATTAGGCCCAACTATAAAATACACAACTATAATATAATATACAATAAAACTTACACTAGTTCGCAAACCCTGGACCAACCACCTTTTCCAAAAGCTTCTTCTTTGCTTCCTCGAATTACGCAGCTAAACAGCGCAAGCTAATCCTCACTGGAGGTTAAATTTGAAAACAGGAAAGTAAGAGCGAAAGAAATGCTCAGCAAGATCATTATAGCGAATATAGGGTCATTTTGATATAAAACCGACATCTGTATTAGAGCAGAACATTTAAAATCATAATTGCTGAATCATAAAATTTTAGTTGAGGAACTCCAGAATTGATTCCTTAATTGTATGCAAAACCATTTTGATATTTTTGAGCGAAATGCTTCAGCAATATTTTGAATCTTGACGAGAATAAAACTCGTAAAAAGTGTTTACGGAAATATCGTAAACCATAATAACATGAAACAATGATTGTGGATTGAATCATAAACTTTACCCAAAACCGAACTCTTGATATTAATACTTATTTTGTTATCATATCAAATTAGATATCAATACAAACTTTGATGCTCACAACATCCCATACTGAAGTCAATATCAATCATCTATACTAATACCACATTTGATATTTAACAATAACGTAAGTATCAGCAAAATCAGAATCTGAATCAAAAATGTATTTCACTTTTAATCCAAAATAGAATTAGTTGATAAATCATTTATTCTATAAAATTATCAAAATCAATATAATAATTTAGATTGGAATCCTCGGACGACGGTGTGTTGCCGCCGGTGATTAGCCACGAAGCAACACCAGTATGCATAAGCATATCCAACTAAACAAATGGGGCACCCAAGGCACATATTAGCCAATTGGTATTATATCCTGTATAATACCTAACTCTCTGCTGGACCACCATCGCGTCTTACGCAACCATCCAATCTTAAAACATTTTATTGAGAGGGGTCATAATACTCGACACCCTTAATAACTTTTATTCGCCCATTTACTTGGGCAGGAATACTCGCAAAACCAACTCATTTTTTTCTCAAAACCCAAAATATTTATAAATCCATTCATTTGATAAGTAAAATCATTTATCTATTCTGAACATAGAATAGCAAAATAGTACTTGCATAAACAGAATCATTTAATTCATCGATATGTAAAACATTTATCTATTACGAACTGAATAGGGAAAGCAATACTTGCATAATAAGCTTCAAACTAAATATCACTTGAACAATAAGTGATGATAGAGATACTTGTGTAATTGATTCGAAATAAACATCACTTGAACGATAAGTGAAGTCAGGGGTACTGGCCTTTGAGATTTAGTAGTTAGTCACACTCGCAATGACGCATCTATTCTGACATTCTGTCTCAAAACATCACCGTCTTTTACTTTGCTAGATCTCTGATCTGCTGCTCATGCAGTGCTGTAACCCAATATTCCATATTATTCAACTCTAATCTTCTTCCATTCCATCTGGTCCTGATCAACTTGGACGATCCGCGTCTATAATTAAAAGATACAAATTTAATCATCTAAACGATAATCACTCGACGAACTGCGCGTCAATACCTTATCGTCTACCCATACGATAGCCCATACATAACTCTAATAATCAAACACAAAACTCTTGACCCACGTACACACGTATTTCACATAGCACATAAACACATAACTCATGTATCATATAATTCATATGACACATGCCTCGGTTCTTCAAAAGGTTCGACTCGGTATGTTTAAAACTGAAATCGGTTAAAAATACGACTTTTAGATAAATAAGCGACTCAGAACTGACTCGTAAAACAAACGATCTTTCGAAACAAAAGGATTTGGGTCTCGAAAGTATTTTTATTGAAAGCAGAATATTTTTCTGAGTCTAGAGGCGTTCGTTTCGTATTAAACAGATGAACTGTTGATTTATTATGAATTTTTGAACATTTTTCGTAATTAAAACGGGTCTCCGAATCATTTAATAATTAGATAATAAGGGCTCAAACACCCGAAAATAATTTTATAAGAATTATCGAGCCTGGAAAATAATTTAAAATAAAATTTTAAAGCTCGAAACTATTTTTCGGAATTTTTAAGTCAAAAAAATAAATAATTAAATCTAATTAAATAATCAATTAAAATTAATTAATAACCAATTAAATTAATTAATCAATTAATATTTAAATTAATTGACTAATTAAATAATTAATTATCAACTAAAATTAATTATTTAAATAATTTGGATTTATTTTTGAATTTAAGATAATAATTAAATGAATTTTGGAAATTAAATAAATGATTTTAGAAAAACAAAAATGAATTTTGAAAATAGAATTTTTATTTAACTTTAAATAAATTCTGTAAAAACAGAATTTTGGGTTGGGTCTTCTTCCCCAGGGGATCAAACGACAGTCCCCCAGGGCGGGGCTTCGCTGGCTGCTCAAAGAACACGGTCGGCGGTTCGCCGGCTTCTGGATTTTTCCAGATTCCGGCCGAACTTTCGGCGGTCTTCGGTAAGCCTAAAACTCCCCCAAATCGCACACCAAACTTCGATTTCCTCACACCAAAACATCCCTCGCACTTCCAGGAATCCAGCCTCGCCATCACCTTCTTCAAACCACTCTGGGAAAGTGTTCCCCGACCAAAACCCACCCCAACTCCGGCGACATCAACCAAAATACCGAACTCCATCAATTCCGAACCAAATTCGATGATTCGACCACCAAAATAAATCTTAGATTAATTGAAAACTATTCTAATCACCAAAAATCATTAAGAACATCATGATTATTCAAAAATTGGAAATTAAAAACTTAAAAAAAACAAGAACTCGACTTGAACATCCATCAATAGAACGGGTATAAATTTACATAAATCAATTGCTCTAACCATGAAGAAGCTATTAAAATCATCAGAAACATCCAAAAATATCCAGAAATCATAAACCCAATTCGAACAAAAGAACCCTAAAAATTGAAAATTCGATTCATTACCCATTGATGAAATCTGATGATATGAATTGGTAGAGTTCATCACAAGCTTCAAAATTAGATAGATGCTATTTCATGGGATACCCAAGTGAGACTAGGGTGTAGTTATTATAATCCTTCCGAGAACAAAGTGGTTGTTGCTTGGGCCGCTGTATTTTTGAGGGAGAGCTACTTTCTAAGAAAATCAGTGGGAGGACAATACATCTCGATGAAAATCGAGAACCACATGATAATATTGAACCAGAGTTGGAATAAGATTAGGATGTACATCAAAATGTTGAAAGTAATCCCGTCCAAGAAACACAGGTTATTCATAGATCTAGTAGGATTCACCATGAGCCCGGGAGAAATTATGAATTTCTTTTAACTCAAGATGGTGATGTGATGCTTACGGATAATGATAAGCCTCTCACCTACCAAGATGCTATGAACAGTTCAGACTCCGAGAGATGGCTCGAGGCCATAAAATCTGAGATGGAATACATATACGAAAATAAAGTATTGACTTTAGTTTGATCCACTCAAAGGGGTAAAACCTATAGGGTGCAAATGGGTTTTCAAGAAAAAAAACTGACATGAATGGTAAAGTACAAACCTATAAGACACGACTAGTGGCAAAACTTTTCAAACATATTCATGGTATAGACTATGATGAGACAATAGTTGCTTACTTTGATTATGAGATTTGGCAAATGGATGTCAAAACTGCTTTCTTATATGGGAGCCTTGAAAAGGATGTATATATGATACAACCTGAGGGTTTTGTTGATCCAAAGTTTGCTAAGATAGTTTGTAATTGCTTCTATCTATTTATAAGATTGAATCAAGCCTCAAGGAGAATGAATATTCAATTTGATAAAAAGGTCAAAGTGTTTGGCTTTATTCAAAACGAAGATGAACCATGTTTTTGTTAGAAGGTTAGTGGGAGCCATGTGACATTTCTAGTATTATATGTAGATGACATATAACAAATAAGGAATGTCATACCTTCTCTACAGGCTATTAAGACTTGGTTGAGAAATAGTTTCTCAGTGAAAGACTTAGGCGATGCTACCTATATATTAGGGATCAAGATCTACAGAGATAGATTGAAAAGATTAATCGACCTAGTTGGAGAACATACATTGATAAAATATTGCATCATATTAGGATGCAGAAGATAAAGAAAGGATATGTTTCGATGTCTTATGGGATAGTGATTTCAAAAAGTAACTGCCCCTAACTCTTTAGATGATAAGAGTCGTTTGAGAAAGTTCTAGATGCGTCAGCAATTGGATCTATAATGTGTACGATAATATGTATTTATCATGATATTTCGTATGCTTTGAGCATGACGATCAGATACCAGTCTAATCCAGGTGAGGGTCACTTGATAGTTTTCAAGAATATTCTTAAGTACTTAAAGAGGACTAAAGATTTATTTTTTGTATATGGAGAAGATAAGGAACTGGTTGTAAAGGGTTACACTGATACTAGTTTTTGAACCTAATTTTTGGACAGACAAGGATGATTACGAGTTTATGTCTGATTTGTGTTTTGTCACAGCAAGAACATTGATGATTCTATGGAAGCCGAATATATTGATATTTTTTAAAACAGCTGTGGAGACTGTTTAGGCATGTCCTTAGGCAATATCGCCTTATTAATGAGATTAATGATTCAGGAGATATAAATGTAAAGTGTATAGTAATGATAGTGTTGCAGACCCACTAACTCAGGCTTTGTCGCAGCAGAAGTACGATGGTCATACTAGTTCCATGAGTATTAGATATATGGGTGATTGGCTCTAGTGCAAGTGGGAGATTATTATTGTTTGTGCCCTAGAGACAACACTATGATGTTTTAGTTTAGAACATTTTGATTATTAATGTTTATGTTCTATCGATTATTCCCTTTATAATTTATTATTTCTTAATTTACCGCGGTATAAATGTTACATTAATAAATGTCCTTGGAATATGATATGCAATTCTATATCTCTAAGTACGTGACTTAAAAATGAGATTATGAGAATAGTATCAATATTCCTAAAGGTCTCTAGTCGAGTATTATTATTAAGGGACAATAATAATGCAATAAGACCGGTGTGTTTGTTGACTGATGATCACATCTCATTGATCATAGGTATAGTGATACTAAAGTCAAAAATACAGGCAGATGTATATGTACATGGTGCTGGACAGACCCAATATGAGATTCTACATGTCTGTTGTGTCATAAGTAATTCTCACAGTGATAATGAAGTAATGGTCCTTAGACCGGAAGTCATTATATTTCTATACGAGAATTAATATACATTGATTCCATTAAAAGTTATCCTTGACCGGGTAATGATAAAAAGTGGGCATTGGGTATATTATGAATCGTATGAGAAATATGAATGATCTAGATGGGATTTAACTCTCCTATTTTAGGAGTGATATTATTGGCCTCTTGTGTGAGCTAGACTGCGAAATGCGTGGCCACGCTCAAATGTTGATTTGATATCATTGTCTACTCATTGATCAAGGAAACCTGGATTAAACATTGATGAGGATGACACATTACATGCATCTAGTTTAATCTATAATATGTGGTTAAAGGGATTATATTACATTGTACATTAATCACGAAAGGTTTAATCGATCACCGATTCAATTATTATTACTTGGGTAGCAATGATGTATTACTAGATGCCGCTCATTGTTTACGATATTAAATTAGATTTAAAATTCGTTGCCAATGTAATAATAACCTATAGGGTCACACACAAAGAATGCTTGAAGGATTATTTAAGTTAAATTGGATTTAAATAAATTAAAGTAATTTGAATTATTTATAATATTAATTAATTTTGACTTAATGATTAGATAAATAATGATATTCAAATTTACTAATATTAATTATGAAATTTCTTTGTATTATAATTAAGTGAGACTTAATTATAATACAAATAGGAATTTCGAATTAATAATAACTCCTAATTAGTTAAGAGTTATAATTCATTTTTCTACTCTCTATATAATATCTCTTTTGTGGGTGATTTTTTGGGGGTGCAAGACTTTTACTAAAACCCTAGCCACCAAGAGAGAAGATGGAGAGAGCAAGAAGAAACGGGTTTGTGCTAGTACACATCCAATCCTTGAGTACAAGCATTCGTGTGGATACCGATAGAGCGTAGATCGCGAGAGCGGGATGCGTGGTGATTGAACAAGCTTTGGATCTCCATTAGTCAACCAATTAGTAAAGCTTCTTGAGGTAAACAATCTGATCTACGAATTAAATATATGTTTTTCGTATGGATCCTACGGTGGGTTTCGAAAATTCTGATTTTTTACATTTTTAATTACTATTTCCGTTGCGTTTATGTGCTTGAAACCCAACACCTTTCAGAGCAACTTCATTGGTTTTCTTGCTGATAAAGATGCATTCGTCTTTGTCAAATAGAACTTTAAAACCTTTCTCTGCAAACTGGCTGACACTGCGAAGATTTCCTTCAAGACCAACTACCAAAGCTACATCATCAACGACAATATTTCCTGGAACAATCTTTCCGTATCCCATTGTGAATCCTTTGTTGTTGTCTCCAAAGGTCACCAAAGGGCCAGCCTTCTCCTCAAATTGTGATAGCAGGGCCTTATCACCTGTCATATGTCTGGAACATCCACTGTCTATGATCCATATAACCTTCTTCATTTTGCCCTACACACAATGAGTTTAAGTGTGTTTAGTAACCCAAGCAGTGTTGGGTACTTTCTTCTTGTTATCTGATTTAGAAGAAGTAGAGTGTGAGGTCTCAGAAAGAATAGCATTCATAGATGTTTGTGCATTTTCCCTTACAGCTGTAGATCCAATACTGACTTCTTTGAGATCTACTCTCAGCTTGTGGAAACTTTTCATTACTTTTAAGTTACAGGGAATGCAGTCAAACTTATCACAAAATGAATAGGGATCATTTGCCTTGGCTTCATTATACTTGCAGGCTCCTTCAACTGGCTTGCTAACAACCTTTTTACAAAGGTGAGTTAGGTGATTCACAAAGCCACACTGTTCACATTTCTTCCTTGGAGCATTTACAATATAAGCAAAATTGTTGCTTTTGTTTATCCCAATCTTCCAATTTCTATTCTTCTTCTTCTTTCTTGCATCTTCAGTTTTTGTTTCCTTGACAAGTGTCTTGGAATCTTGGTTATCCATGAGCTTCTTTTCAGCTTTTAAAGTTTGAGTTGTTTCTGTATTTTTCTTCTCATTGTCTTCATCAGCAATTTCTTGCTTTATGATTAACTCCTCCTCACTGAAATCTACTTCACATGCTTTAAACATAGGTGAGCCAACCTTTTTCAGCATAGCTGGAACATCTTCATTTTTATTTGCTTTCCCCTTTTCACCTACAGCTTTCTTCTTGTTGTTCAAGACATCATAATCAAGACCAATAGCGATATTTGCACATGGCATGTTCTTCTCATGGTATTGTCTAACCAACTCAGATGCATTCTTGAATGATTTCAACTTTACTTCATTCTTTTCTAACTTCTCCCTTAGCACAGCTTCAATCTTATTTGCACACTTGAGCTTGCTCTTCAAATATGCATTTTCTTGTTTCACAGCTTCAAGCTCTACCAACAACAACTCAGTTTCTTGTTTCTCATTTTCAAGCTCCTCATTTATCTTTGTCAGTCTGTTAACCTCTTCATTAGCAGCAACCATACTTGTATGAATGTGAAACATTTCTATGCTCATCTTTTTTACAGTTTCCTTATATTGACTCACATTTAAATCAATGGTGGTAAGAGTTGGTACCTATGTTTTTGATGAGGATGACTCACCTTTTTCCAAGGCCATAAATGCATAATTTCCAACTTCCTCATCTTCATCATTATCAGAACCATCCCAACTCTTTCCCTCTGCAATATAGGTTTTGCTTTGCTATTTCTTCAGAAGAGCTTTATACTTTGCTTTCAGTTCAAGATAAGCTTTGTCTTTCTTTGCTTTCTTGGGTTTCCTGCACTCTGTAGAAAAATGGCCTAGCTCATCACAGTTATAGAACCTTATCTTTGATCTATCAACAGATCCAGTTTTGTAACCATCTTTGCTATCAGATGTGTACTTCCCTTTTCCTTTTCAGCTGCTGTCTTTGTTGAATGATTGTCCTTTACCCTTGAAGAATCTTGGCTTCTTTACTCTGATGTTAGAGAACTTTCTTTCCAGATAAGCAATTGACTGATCTAGCTCATCAAGTTCATCCAGGGTGTAGAACTCATCTTCTTCCGATTCCCGTATGACTTGTTCCCGTGAATCATTGTTTATTTGCTCACTTATTAAGGCAATTGGAGTCTGGGATCTTGGCTCATCATTAGAGGTATGTCTTTCATTGACAATTAGAGCACTTGAACCATCTACAACATGCCCTTGACCAGCTCTTAATCATTTCCTTTGAATCATTTCCAATTCATATATTTTTAAGATTCCATATAGAACTTCCAGATTTATTCTGCTCAAGTCTCTCCCTTTTCTGATTGCTGAAATTTTTTGTTCCAAATGATCAGGGAGTGTGAGCAAAAACTTCAAGTTCACTTCTTCAGCTTCATAATATTTATCATACAACTGCAAGTCATTAATCAGCTTGTTAAACCTTTCAAACACACCAGTAATACTTTCCTTTGGCTTAGCTAGGAAACCCTCATACTGTGAAATTAGTATCCTTCTTTGATTTGACCTAACTTCCTCTGTTCCTTCACAAAGTATCTCTATCTTCTCCCAGATCTGCTTAGCAATGTCACAGTTGACAATGTTATTGTACATTACATTGTCAAGTGACTCTATCAAGATCAGCTGCAAGCCACTATCTAAGGAGACTTTTTCTTTCTCGTGATCAGTGTACTCTGAAGGATCTTTAGGAGCATAATGAGTTGGAATGACCATGTCTCCATCTGTAGATTCCTCAACTCTTACCATAGGAGTGAAAGGCCCATTCTTGAGAATCTGAATATATAATGGATTGGCCATCCTGATAAACAACAACATTTTTTTTCTTCCAAAGAGTGTAATTAGTCTTATGAAAAGTAGGGATTTTGATGCTACTGATTTTCTGTGTATTCATTCTTCCAAGATCTTGAATCTGTTTACTTTCAGATTTTTCTCTGATACTACTTATTAGATAATGAATCACACAGGAGGGTGAATGTGTTTTTGTATTTTTGTGTTTTTCTGCTTTTCTTGAAGTGTTTATGGTGATGAACAAAGTAAATTAAAATCTTGTAGTTAAAAGTGTTAGTACTGAATTTAGACAGATAAAATAATGAACACAAATATTTCAAAACTCACTTAATTTTATATAAAAATTAAGAATGTTTTGCTACAAAATTTATAGGCTCTTTGTTGATATGAGCTTAACTTCTTCCTTGAGAGAAAACAAGATTTTCTTATCTAAATTATTACTCCTAACAAAGCATCTAGTATTTATTTTATAGAACAGTAAACACTGGTTATTACATAGCATGCATTAACATGTACTAAACCCTATTTTTGGATATTCAAATCTTTCTATTTCTAGCATAGTGTATCTTTGCTAATCTTGCACGTCTGTCACTTTACTTTGCCAGTTAATCTTAGCCTTTGATCTTGTACTCTTCAAGCTGCTTTGGTAGACTTGTCAATTGTAACACCCCCAAATCCGGGGTCGGGGATCCGGGTTGTCACGAGTTCCATTTCCCTTAATAACACCCAATCTTATTAAACGATCAACTACTCTGTACTGTGACCCCACAATATACACACACACACCACAAGTTATAGTCTCAGAGATGAATACTCAAAAAATAATACAAGTCCTCATATTCCACAATTATAAAACGTTACACCTTAAAAGGGTTCCGAATAAATTTACATATTCCTTGCCATTATTACAATTCACATTATACATAAGTCTGGTTCATCAATAGTTGAAAACCTAGCCTATTGGTAGCTCCTACCTTAGCTACGGCGGCATCAACGCTTCCAGAAGACTGCGGAATGTTTTCTAACCGCTTGCGAATCGGGAGCTTGGTCCTGTTCATCTTTTCTATCTGTTGTTGTGTGATGAAAGAAGAAAGCAAGGGTGAGCAGCAAGCCCACCAAAATAATATGTATAATGATTAACAATATATGAGCCTTCTCATAGTACTCATGAAAGTCTTGGTCAAAAGAAATGAACCAAGTTTGATATCTTAATGCGATGAAGTCGCAAAATATTCAGTATATATACGTATATACTTTTCAAAATATTGGAAGTCCTCTTCCATGCATAATACACACAGAGTTCCAGTGTATAACTGTATCAAAATATCGTTGCAAGGTGATCTCATATATCTAACCTTGTCTCAACATTTTTCTGAAAATCTTTGTCATGCATAAGATAATCATTTACTAGATATAAGTTTAAAAGATGAAGTTACAAGATACTCCAATATACTTATATCTTTTCCGAATACTGCTTGAACTACCACCGTTCAAGTTATAATTAGTTTCAAAAGTTCATCACATAGATGAGACTACAAGACTAGATTTGAATAGATTCAATCTTTAAAATATCATTATAAATAATGAAGTTACGGGATACTTCATTAAGTCCCGATATATATATACACCTATATATATACATTTCATACACTCCTTGAAAACCTCTGTTATGAAAATTATAAACAGAGTTGCAATATCCAATAAATTTGGAAAGGAGAAAACCTTGGCATAAACCTGATATCTTGCTGATCAGGCAAAGATACCAATAAGTAACCTTTTCTACTAGTAGATGGATGAATCCCCCACCGGTCATCACCCTGGCCACATAAGGACCTTGTGCTGGACCGCCACCCGGCCTCTTACGCGTTGATGGACTGCCACCCAGCCACTTACACTTTGATAGACCGTACCCCGACCTGTCGCTTATGCCGACTCAATTAGATGGACTTACTTCCCGAACGTTGGGCAAGTAATCAAATTGTTTTCTCAAAACAGCAACCACGTTGCGAATGTAAAATACACCACATAGCCGGATCCCCCTGGTTTTGAGCGAGTATTTAAATCCCCTTTGAAAGAAAGATCTTAAATATAAAAATGAGTTTTGGGGTCCACTCTAACTTTAAAAATCATTTTGAAGACTCGAAAACATTTTCAAGAATGTTTGGAGTACTGCTGATTTATTAAAATAAATCAGTCCCGATATATTAGAAATATCCGAATATTATTATTTAAATAATAATCTCATAAAGATAATCCTTATAAAAATATTTGAAGTAGAAGTTTTAAAACTCATACTTGAAATGGATATTAAATAACCAAAGATATACTTATATGAAAGTACTATCTTTATTTGGATAATCGAAAATAAGTTTGATTACCGAAACATTATTCTTTAATAAAATAAAGAATATTATTAAATAATAAGCGGAGTCATAATACCTCGAATGAATATTATAAATAATATTCATTAAATAAAATAAACGGAGTCATACATCCTCAAATGAATATCCAATTAATAATCATTAAATAGAATAAACAGAGTCATAAGTCCTCGAATAAATATTCAAATAATATTCATTAAATAAAATAAAGTTATCGAATAAACCTTATTCGATAAATAGTTTTGAAAACTACATCCATATATATATAAATATATATATATATATATATATAATATACTCGGGAACATCGACTCCCGGTTTAGAAATATGTTCACCTTGGGGTCCCCTTTACTAAGGGTATACACAACTACTGCTTATCTCTAGCATAGGTATTATGCAACTAATAAGCCTTTGAACCAGCAGATATATAAATCAAGAATACGGAACAGACATGCATATATACCATATCACATGCTACAATATATCGCAAGAATTTGCTAATAACAAATATGCATTTATCACAAGATCATGCATATACACATATACATCACAACAACAGTTATACGGGTAGAAAACTTGCCTGAGTGCTCCCGGATAGACTTAAGCTTAGAGTGGGTCCGATAACCTATGAACAACAACATAAGTCGGAATTAAACCCCGGTCGCTTAAGAAACTAGACTTTAACCATTTAGAGTCCTAACGTTCGCTTTCGCGCTTAACGATTCACTTAAGTCGCTCGAGTACTCTCGGCTCCACCATTTTTAATAAATTAACCATTAAGGGTTTTAAGGCGATTCTTTCGCGAGTACCTTACCAACTGCCTAATCCACTTAACATAATTGTTTCATACCCCAATTAGTCCTTTAAGGTCTTTAACCTATGTTTCAAAGTAAGGCGAGGGGTAATGGTTCGGTCGCGAAACGCCGTTACTTAAAACGGTCGTTTCTCCTAAACCGTACATCGGATTCAAGCGTACCACATATCAAAACGAAGCTCGTAACATGAACTATCTAAACATGGCAACGGTAAAAACCTAACAGTGAGTTCAAGGGTTCTGATGTTAAGAACAAAAACAGTCTACGGTAAATCGGGCATTACGACGGCTATGTTTACGCGATTTCCCAAAATTTTACCAAACCAATTCAACACCAAACTATCACCAATCAATCCCAATAGAACCATATGACAATATCACTCATCAACCACTTTAAACCATTTAAACCAAGCCTAAATCATACCATGAATCATCAAAAACAACTAGTGCTACTCTTTAACTCCCAAAATCAACAAAAACACTTAACAACTAAGATCTAAACATGACAAAACAACTACTACACTTAACCTATCCTTCCATCATCATAATCATTTATACCAAACAACTTAATGCTAAGATAATTTAGAGTTATACCTTCCTTGAAGCTTTTAATCAATGAAAGATCCTTGGAATGCCCATGGAAGCCTTGATCTATGCTTAAGCTACCTTGAACTTTCAAAAAACATCAAGAAAACCAAAAGTTATTTCTTGAAGGTTACTATTCACCATCTTCTTCCTTGATTTATTGGAATAGATTGTGAAGGAATTAGAAGCTTAAACTTATAGGACATCCATATCTATGTACAAGGAACCTTAGATAATTACCTTACTAATTTAGGAAGCTTGGAACTTGAATTTTGAAAATTCTTCTTCTTGAAATGAAGAAAAGCCGAGAGCAATGTTGAAGAAAGAAATGATTTTGTGTTTTGCTTTGATTTTTTTTGGCTAGCTTGGTTGTTTTTGTTTTGTTTTTTGGTTAATTACCTTTCTAACCTTAAACTTTGTGTGGTTTTAAATCAACCACACCTCCGTCCCCTTATGTCATGCTTATGTGACTTTGTGATGTCATCATCCCTTACTTGCCCTCTTCTTATTGGTTGGATGACCTCATCATCCCTAGCCTCCTTGATTAACTTCCTAATTGTTTGCCTAATGACCGCTGATCTGTTATACGGTTCGCTTAACTTTCGTTCTCGTTTCTCGTTTGAGGGATCATACCCGGGATCTTATTACTTGGGTTTCCTTAACCTTTCTCAATACATTATAATCCTTTTATGATCCTCTCTTATAATCCTTTAATTTAAATCCTTTTTATCCTGTTACCTTATACTCAATTCTTTCCGTATCTAGTGGATTTCCGGGAAAAATCAAAGTGTTCGGAATTGGATTCTGACGATCTTTACATACACTTATATACCATATAGAGTACTAATAAAATCTCAGAATATCCATAACAGAACCCCTACATAGTGTGGCATGAAAAGTTTTCTTATTCACCATAATCTGCAAAATCACTATTCATAAGGGTTTCAAAAATTTCCAAAAATTGGGGTTATTACAGTCTCCCCTCCTTAAAAGGATTCTTTCCCGGAATCAGATAGAAAATGAATAGGGATACTCTCTTAGCATTGCACTTTTTAACTCTCGAGTAAATTTTCCCACATTGTGGTCCTACCACCAAACTCTGCCTAGTTTGATAACCCTTTCTCCTAAGCACTTGTTCCTTTTCACTCTATAACCCTTCCTGGTTGCTCCATATAGGTTACGTCGGGTTGCATGTCTATGCGCTCATATGCCCCTATTTATCTGGCATCCGAATTACACTTCCTTAACATTGATACGTGGAACACGTTATGAACTTGCTACGGGTTCGGGGGTAGGGCTAGCTCGTATGCTAACTTCCCAATATGTTTTAGTATATCCAAGGGTCCGACAAATTGTGGACATAGCTTTCCTTTCTTTCCGAATCTCATCAATCCTTTCCAAGGGTTTCCAAGGGGATACCTTTAAAAACACTAGGTCCCCTACTTCCTATTCTTTGTCCTTTCGTGTCAAATCAACATACTTCTTATGTCCATCTTGGGCTACTACCAGCCGTCCTCTGATTAGATATATTATATCCTTGGTCCTTTGGACTACTGCGGGTCCGAGCATCTTGCGCTCTACAACTTCATCTTAACATAAGGGAGATCGACATTGTCTTCCCTCAAGGATCTCATAAGGCGACATCTCGATAATGACATATGATCTATTGTCGTAAGAAAACTCAATCCGTGTTAAGTGATCATTCCAATTTCTTTCAAGTCTATTGCACAGACTCTCATTATAGCTTTTAGCATTAGAGCTTTTGCTTCTCAATACCCATTCTTTTCCAGTTCGTAATCGCTACTACCTTTCGTTCCTAATATTATACTGGTTATACTTTTGCTCGTTAGCGTTCTATAACCTTTTAATAACCACGTCAACCTTAGTATCACGAATGTGTTTTCATTCCGAATACCACCACAACTTTACTACTCCTTTTTCAGTTGTTTCTATTTCCCAAAGTTTGATCAATCATATAAAAGTAAAGGAATTTGTTGAGAGATCACTATGATCAAGAACACTTGTTATATCGCATAGTTAGTACAGAAGGTGGCCAGCCTTTAGCACTTGACAAGCAATTAAACAATAGATGGTATCCTACTAGGCTTCTATCACACAGATAGATAGTCATTCGGCAATACCTCCCCTTCTGGAAGGGTTGTTCTTCTCAGCTTACATGAAATGAAAAGAAGAGAAAAGAACGAACTGAAGAGAATTGTATATTCGTAAAAACAAAAATTATTGCCATAAAATATCTGGCTTGGAATCTACCTCTGAACTATAGAGGTTTGTCATAGGAGAACAAAACATATATGTATTTATATCAACATCAAGTATTATAGCATCGTATTTCACATGCCTAAATATTTTTGCTATTCCGTCCATCATTCTATGGACCCATGTTCTTCCTCGAGCTTATACACAATCACCTATGAAACTCCCTCGATATTGAAAATCAAATCTGGGATCTCATTATAGACATCATCGTTACTAGAATTCTATGCTTGCACCGCAACCTTCCTCATATAGTAATACGACTCTCTTTTTATAAGAGGGAATAAATATTCAATAGGTAGATACTCTACTTAATTAGTCTATCAATGATAACTTATACACTACCACGACCCGATTAGTGGTACTCAATCTCAACATCCATTCCAATACAACTCTCACGGTTGTAATCAGCTCATTACTCGCAGAATCATTGCTGCATTACTATGGTCCACCAATGACCTACTGTCGTCATTCACTTTCCATGAAATCTTAATATCTAACCATACGGAGTCCATACATGTCGTATAGAATACTTCTAAGGAGTTAACATAACCACCAATCATAATTCATGAAGAACACTCCAAACTCTGACGTACTTTCATGACATGAAGTAGATAAAATTGCAGAAGAGTTTCAGTCAAAGCAATGATAGCAGGTTAATACCATTCTTAATCGTATGCCTTAAATAGAAGACTTAACTCAAGGGTTCGTCTAGTCCTTTTTGAACATGGTCCTGGCTTATCTCAAGATAGTATCTTCTGAGATAGATAGCCCGCTCATGGCGATTACAGGAATTAAACCTTTACCAACTACTAATACGGTTGGGTATTACACAGTCATCCAAAGGAATGCCAATCTTCCAAACCATAATACAACCTTCATAGCTTTAACCATCATCACTGTATTCCTTTGGCACAAGCACCTATAATTATCCTCTTACCTTTAAAGTGTCGGCCACCACTTTGGCCTTTCCTGATAGTAAAATTTCCTTACAGTCAATATCATTTTAGCCACCTCCAAATAAATTTTCTACCTCATTTCAATCACAGCTTATGTGAAGATGTTTTCCTTAAAATCTGATGAGTAAAAAAATATCACCATTTTTCCATAAGTTATTGCCTCAGTCTTTAGAGGTTAATCACTGTCACGACTGACTCTCAATCATACTTAGAACATCTTTTATCTTAAGTCCTAGTTGCCCTGAACAATTCCGACCATTATTGGTTCGATCCATACTTTCTCGTGGTTTAACACGTGCCCCACTTGGCATCATTATAAATACGTCATATTTCCTTTATCAACATTTCTATTCTTGAGAATTTTGAATATTACATTTCTCCTTGTAAAACCTCTATGGTTATCCTTGAATCGTTCCTCATGTATTCCCTAGATACAAGGCATATCAAGATACCATTTATTAATACCAGAATCATTGTCTATATACTACTGAAAAAAATTCTCCACTGATTCTTAAAGGTTGTTATTACCTTAATCCTTTCCAATTCATACTGTCAAAGCTCATACTATCCCTATTAAGGGTGAAATGCCAACCTTTATGCATTCCCCTAGGATTCGTTTTAAGTTACCGATGTTCTATCCTTAATTCCACCTTTAAAAAGGTACATGCATCCTTCCATGGATAAATCAAGTCATATATCCCTTATAAGGGTGTCTTATTTAATCATTCCCACCTCGATAGTATATGCCTAATTTCACAATAACATCTGTATTCAAAATGAGGTCAATCAATATGGCCTCCAAAAGATAACAACGGTTATCCGCTTTTCTTGCCTAATTTGGTAACGATAACAAGGATGTTCTGGAAGATATTGGTCGTGTTCAACGTGAACCTCTTCTTAATAATTCCTTATTTACTTTTGTTGTTTATCTCAACAATCACCTCAATATTGGGATATCTTTCATACCTGGCATCTCCCTTTCTGGGTATCGAGCTACCGGTCTTACACTTCACATTCTTGAAGGTCACTTCCTTCATCCAATTTTCCTAATTTCTTACTTCCTTGTCTCCTCAGTCTATCCGCGTCTCATTATTTTTCCTTCGAATTATCTTAAGGTTTCCTCGAATCCTCCCAACTTACAGGGGATAAAATATATGTATCTCTTATGCCTTCAACCATCAATTTTAACTCATGGTGAATCACCCTCATCCTGACGAATGCATACTTTTCTATTTCTATTGTTACGAGTCTTTAGGGTTTCCTCATACCCAACTCCTTTATCATACCTCAAACTCTATTGCCTTTATATTCCTTTCCACTTCAGTTACTTTTTATTTTCCTTTCTCTTATCATTATTTCATGAACCAACACAACATAAGCATTGATTTCAAACATCCCGTCATTCTGGATTCGTGTCCTCAGAACGAATCTTGATAACTTTTACAACTTAGATTCATAATTCATCATACTCGTCTGCCTTTGTTCTGGCTCTAAAGCTTTTACACTATCTCCATAACCTTGGGAAGTACTTTCCTGAAAACAATTGACTGAACTTAAATCAGTTTATTATAATCTCTTGCTCCGTGCCTTCCTTGGCCTTTCACCATCGGGTGGCCTCTCTCTTAGGAGGGTAAGTGACAAAACAGTCTTTTGTGATTCGTCAATCATTTAGAATTTCAAATGATTCCTATATTTCCTTTAGCCAGGCTCTTGCCTTGACTGGGTCAACCTGTTCTTTGGAACTCTGAGAGCTTAGCGATTTAAAGGTCATGAAAGAATTTCCTACCGCATTGTTTCCTCAAGGTGGTGGTTGGGGATAATAGTCTAAGTTCTTTTTAGACAGGTCCATGAATTGCCGTATAGGAGTACCGTCTCGGGTCTCCTTTCCTTACTCGACTTTCTGTTTCCTTAGTATGAAATGTTTCATCCTTCTCCCATACTTGGGGTTATCTTATACGTTAAAATCCTCACTTTCCACTTCATTATGTTATGGGTTCCTTTTATCTTGATGGCGTCCTCCCTGACTATCACATTCAGGGTTTGCCCTAAATCTTATTCCTTGAACTATGACTTTCATCTAAGATCTCATCTTTAAGCTCTTAAACATTTGGAACCCAAATTCTATAAGAATACCTCATTATTCCCTTATCATCTTTCTCGGTATTAATCTCATATCTATTTGTTGGCTCTCTGCCTTCATTCATCACTTTTTCTGGCACAATATGTTATTTTCCAATAATTCGGTCTGTATTGCAATCTCAAACAGCTTTTCGGTACCGGCTCCGGTTACCTTCACTTCTATTTCCATTTTCTCAAAATCTCTTATAAACTCTCCCAAATACATTATTATCTTGAGTCTCTCCTTTTTACTAAGGGCATCAGCCACCACATGGGCTTTCCCCGAATGATAAAGAATCTCCCAATCATAATTCTTGATTAGCTCTAACCGCCTCCTCTGGCGTATGTTGAGCTCTTTCTGCGTGAAAATGCGCTAGAGCACTTATGGCTTGTGTAAATCTCGCACTTCTCTCCATACAAGTAGTGCCTCCAATATTTAGGGCAAAACTATTGCCACGAGCCCAAGCTCATGGGTGGGGATATCGAATTTTATATTCCCCTAATTGTCTTGACGCGTACGCGATTACCTTGTTGTGCTATATAAGAAGCACCCTAAATCCTTATGCAAAGTGTCACTACACATCACAAAATCTCCTTTTCCATCCGGCAACGCCATCATAGGGGCCGTCACCAATCTTTGCTTCAGTTCTTGAAAGTTGTTCTCGTATTTCTCTGTCCATTCAAACTTCTCAGTCTTACGAGTAAGCCGCGTTAAAGGGGGCTACTATCTTTACAAACTAGAACGAACCTCCGGTAGTGACCGACCAATCCTACCTCTGGTAGTCGACCTAACCATGGTCATCAATTCATCAGTGGTCCTTTATTCATTCTTGTCAGGATCCTCCATGGGATCCTCCTTAGCAACTATCCCTTCTAGGACAACATCCTCAACCGCTACATCCTCAATATGAACATCATCCGATCTCGCGTTAGGACGCTCTATCGGATCCATAATCTGATCTCCAATAAGTAATAAAACATCATCGCGTTGTTGCTCCTCAACCTCAGGGTTCGGAGTCCCGCTACCATATACGATAACGAACTACGCTTCTATCACGATATTTATAAGGATTCACATAAGGGTTTTAACTGTCAGTACTACGTTAGGTAGCCCGACTATGAACTTGGCAAGAGTTCTTATTATCTTAGTGAACTTATTATCTTAACGTCACATCATCTCTGAGGTTTATAACGCTTGGCTCTGATACCACTTCTGTAACACCCCCAAATCCGGGGTCGGGGATCCGGGTTGTCACGAGTTCCATTTCCCTTAATAACACCCAATCTTATTAAACGATCAACTACTCTGTACTGTGACCCCACAATATACACACACACCACAAGTTATAGTCTCAGAGATGAATACTCAAAAAATAACACAAGTCCTTATATTCCACAATTATAAACCGTTACACCTTAAAAGGGTTCCGAATAAATTTACATATTCCTTGCCATTATTACAATTCATATTATACATAAGTCTGGTTCATCAATAGTTGAAAACCTAGCCTATTGGTAGCTCCTACCTCATCTACGGCGGCATCAACGCTTCCAGAAGACTGTGGAATGTTTTCTAACCGCTTGCGAATCGTGAGCTTGGTCCTGTTCATCTTTTCTATCTGTTGTTGTGTGATGAAAGAAGAAAGCAAGGGTGAGCAGCAAGCCCACCAAAATAATATGTATAATGATTAACAATATATGAGCCTTCTCATAGTACTCATGAAAGTCTTGGTCAAAAGAAATGAACCAAGTTTGATATCTTAATGCGATGAAGTCACAAAATATTCAGTATATATACGTATATACTTTTCAAAATATTGGAAGTCCTCTTCCATGCATAATACACACAGAGTTCCAGTGTATAACTGTATCAAAATATCGTTGCAAGGTGATCTCATATATCTAACCTTGTCTCAACGTTTTTCTGAAAATCTTTGTCATGCATAAGATAATCATTTACTAGATATAAGTTTAAAAGATGAAGTTACAAGATACTCCAATATACTTATATCTTTTCCGAATACTGCTTGAACTACCACCGTTCAAGTTATAATTAGTTTCAAAAGTTCATCACATAGATGAGACTACAAGACAAGATTTGAATAGATTTAATCTTTAAAATATCATTATAAATAATGAAGTTACGAGATACTTCATTAAGTCCCGATATATATATACACCTATATATATACATTTCATACACTCCTTAAAAACCTCTGTTATGAAAATTATAAACAGAGTTGCAATATCCAATAAATTTGGAAAGGAGAAAACCTTGGCATAAACCTGATAACTTGCTGATCAGGCAAAGATACCAATAAGTAACCTTTTCTACTAGTAGATGGATGAATCCCCCACCGGTCATCACCCTGGCCACATAAGGACCTTGTGCTGGACCGCCACCCGGCCTCTTATGCGTTGATGGACTGCCACCCAGCCACTTACACTTTGATAGACCGTACCCCGGCCTGTCGCTTATGCCGACTCAATTAGATGGACTTACTTCCCGAACGTTGGGCAAGTAATCAAATTATTTTCTCAAAACAGCAACCACGTTGCGAATGTAAAATACACCACAGAGCCGGATCCCCCAGGTTTTGAGCGAGTATTTAAATCCCCTTTGAAAGGAAGATCTTAAATATAAAAATGAGTTTTGGGGTCAACTCTAACTTTAAAAATCATTTTGAAGACTCGAAAACATTTTCAAGAATGTTTGGAGTACTGCTGATTTATTAAAATAAATCAGACCTGATATATTAGAAATATCCGAATATTATTATTTAAATAATATTTTCATAAAGATAATCCTTATAAAAACATTCGAAACAGAAGTTTTAAAACTCATACTTGAAATGGATATTAAATAACCAAAGATATACTTATATGAAAGTACTATCTTTATTTGGATAATCGAAAATAAGTTTGATTACCGAAACATTATTCTTTAATAAAATAAAGAATATTATTAAATAATAAGCGGAGTCATAATACCTCGAATGAATATTATAAATTATATTCATTAAATAAAATAAACGGAGTCATACATCCTCAAATGAATATCTAATTAATAATCATTAAATAGAATAAACAGAGTCATAAGTCCTCGAATGAATATTCAAATAATATTCATTAAAAAAATAAAGTTATCGAATAAACCTTATTCGATAAATAGTTTTGAAAACTACATCCATATATATATAAATATATATATATATAATATACTCGGGAACATCGACTCCCGGTTTAGAAATATGTTCACCTTGGGGTCCCCCTTTACTAAGGGTATACACAACTACTGCTTATCTCTAGCATAGGTATTATGCAACTAATAAGCCTTTGAACCAGCAAATATATAAATCAAGAATACGGAACAGACATGCATATATACCATATCACATGCTACAATATATCGCAAGAATTTGCTAATAACAAATATGCATTTATCACAAGATCATGCATATACACATATACATCACAACAACAGTTATACGGGTAGAAAACTTGCCTGAGTGCTCCCGGATAGACTTAAGCTTAGAGTGGGTCCGATAACCTATGAACAACAACATAAGTCGGAATTAAACCCCGATCGCTTAAGAAACTAGACTTTAACCATTTAGAGTCCTAACGTTCGCTTTCGCGCTTAACGATTCACTTAAGTCGCTCAAGTACTCTCGGCTCCACCATTTTTAATAAATTAACCATTAAGGGTTTTAAGGCAATTCTTTCGCGAGTACCTTACCAACTGCCTAATCCACTTAACATAATTGTTTCATACCCCAATTAGTCCTTTAAGGTCTTTAACCTATGTTTCAAAGTAAGGTGAGGGGTAATGGTTCGGTCGCGAAACGCCGTTACTTAAAACGGTCGTTTCTCCTAAACCGTACATCGGATTCAAGCGTACCACATATCAAAACGAAGCTCGTAACATGAAATATCTAAAAATGGCAATGGTAAAAACCTAACAGTGAGTTCAAGGGTTCTGATGTTTAGAACAAAAACAGTCTACGGTAAATCGGGCATTACGACGGCTATGTTTACGCGATTTCCCAAAATTTTACCAAACCAATTCAACACCAAACTATCACCAATCAATCCCAATACAACCATATGACAATATCACTCATCAACGACTTTAAACCATTTAAACCAAGCCTAAATCATACCATGAATCATCAAGAACAACTAGTGCTACTCTTTAACTCCCAAAATCAACAAAAACACTTAACAACTAAGATCTCAAGATGACAAAACAACTACTACACTTAACCTATCCTTCCATCATCATAATCATTTATACCAAACAACTTAATGCTAAGATAATTTAGAGTTATACTTTTCTTGAAGATTTTAATCAATGAAAGATCCTTGAAATGCCCATGGAAGCCTTGATCTATGCTTAAGCTACCTTGAACTTTCAAAAAACATCAAGAAAACCAAAGTTATTTCTTGAAGGTTACTATTCACCATCTTCTTCCTTGATTTATTGGAAGAGATTGTGAAGGAATTAGAAGCTTAAACTTATGGGACATCCATATCTATGTACAAGGAACCTTAGATAATTACCTTACTAATTTAGGAAGCTTGGAACTTGAATTTTGAAAATTCTTCTTCTTGAAATGAAGAAAAGCCGAGAGCAGTGTTGAAGAAAGAAATGATTTTGTGTTTTGCTTTTATTTGTTTTGGCTAGCTTGGTTGTTTTTGTTTTGTTTTTTGGTTAATTACCTTTCTAACCTTGAACTTTGTGTGGTTTTAAATCAACCACACCTCTTTCCCCTTATGTCATGCTTATGTGACTTTGTGATGTCATCATCCCTTACTTGCCCTCTTCTTATTGGTTGGATGACCTCATCATCCCTAACCTCCTTGATTAACTTCCTAATTGTTTGCCTAATGACCGCTAATCTGTTATAAGGTTCGCTTAACTTTCGTTCTCGTTTCTCGTTTGAGGGATCATACCCGGGATCTTATTACTTGGGTTTCCTT
Source organism: Apium graveolens (assembly GCF_009905375.1). Classification (NCBI taxonomy): domain Eukaryota; kingdom Viridiplantae; phylum Streptophyta; class Magnoliopsida; order Apiales; family Apiaceae; genus Apium; species Apium graveolens. The sequence continues at coordinate 186,757,224 of NC_133650.1, forward strand.
AACCTTTCTCAATACATTATAATCCTTTTATGATCCTCTCTTATAATCCTTTAATTTAAATCCTTTTTATCCTGTTACCTTATACTAAATTCTTTCCGTATCTAGTGGATTTTCCGGGAAAAATCAAAGTGTTCGGAATTGGATTCTGACGATCTTTACATACACTTATATACCATATAGAGTACTAATAAAATCTCAAAATATCCATAACAGAACCCCTACATAGTGTGACACGAAAAGTTTTCTTATTCAGCATAATCTGCACAATCACTATTCATAAGGGTTTCAAAAATTTCCAAAAATTGGGGTTATTAATCAATCCAGCTGATTAGATTGTTTGTTGATTGATAATCTTGGATATTGAATTGGTCTGCACTTTGTACTTTGAGTTTTACCTCGAGATCTCCAGTTTGGTATATGGAGAACTTGACATCTCGATAAATATATCGGTTTCTTGAGATCTCTAATCATTTTATAGTTGTTTTGACTTATCGAAGTCTCTGAGTTCTCTATAAGAGAATTTGGCTTGTCGAGATCTCTCATCTTCATGTCTTCACTTTTGCTTATCGATAATTCTGAGTTTTCTAGTGATAACTTGCCTTATCGATAACAATGAGTTCTCTAGTGACAAATTGGCTTATCGATAACTCGAAGTTCTCTAGTGAATAAATGACTTCTCAATATCTCCATTCTTCATGTCTTCAAATTTGCTTGTCGATATCTCTGAGTTCTCTAGTACCTTTTCCTGACTTATCGATAAGTCATTCTGGAGTTCTCAAATGACTTCTCTATAACACTTAATCTGTGACTTGTAGAGATCTTGACTTAGAATTCTTTTCTCAAACAAATTTATTCAACTCCAAGCTTCTTCATAATTCTACTGAGGCATGATCTTCTTGATCTTCTTCTAGATAGAATTCTTAGGATTGACACTGTTTATAGAAAAAGACTCCAGTCTTCCCTTGAACATTTTTACAGATTTAAGTGATACAATACAAAATGAAAACTTAGATTATAATACAACTTACTTAGGGTTGTCAATTTGACTTAGTCTTATTATTATACAGGCATGTCTTGCACAACAATAGGAGATTCTCCTAACTATTCCAAATAAAAGATAAGCCGCTAGACGTATCTTCAATGGTCTAGATAGTTCTCTCGCCCTTCTTGTTCATTTGAGAACTCTAAGTCATTCCTTTGTCCGTTCTTTTTCATAAAATATCTTGGGAAATAGTCACGTTGTGAAATTAAATCTTGGGTCCTTGCGTGGTGTAATTGTCACGGGGTCTCTCTTTCACTAATTATCTCTTTCGCGTTCATAACAATTTTGTAGAGTGGAGATCTATCTTTTGCATAATAAAATAAGCGATCTTATTTTACCTATCACTCAAAATCCTAAAATAACATGACGGCTTACTTGGTTCTTGATAATCCTCCTTCAAAATTTATTGTAATAAACTCTTACTCTCATCCGGGTCATTTATAAATCGTAATCACCAAAATTTTAATTCTCGTCATTCCATTTTCATTTTCAACCACGTCAATGACATCCCTTTTTATATTTGGTCATGACTAACATCCTTTTAAGTTTCTAGGCATCATTAATTCTTCCCGTTATATATTAAGAGTTCTCTTCACATTGTCTCAACTCCAAAATTCATTCATGTGATCCTTCTCATTAGTTATTCTGAAATTTGTTATCCTCAATCTATTTTCTCCTACTTAAAGTGTCGGCCACCATATTGGCCTTTCTTTAAGGATAATAGACTTCTCAATGATAATCCTTGATCAATTTTATTATAGCCTCTATCTCGTGTTCAGTGTAAGAAAAAAATTCCAAATTTTCCTCATAAGTTAAACTCTTTGTCTCATTCAGTGCGAACCTTGTCGCGATTATTCTAGATATTATTAGAATACCTTATGTCACGATCCTTAAGCCGCATAGACATATCATTATACTTCACACAAAATTCTCTTTTTTATCGTCAGGTGTTGCTAACACGGGGTTGTTACTAATCTTACCTTCACTTTTTCAAAATCCTATTCCTCGAATTCTTAAATGCTTGATCTTTCCCGAATTCATTAGTACCTATCCCGATAATGTTTAATAGCCTCACTAATCATGTTAGTATCTCTATTATCGTTCTTCTATAAATATGTTAAAGATCCTTATGATAATAACTAAACATGGTATTCCCTTTTTGAAAAAACTTACTCATCATGATGCTCCGATTGCACCATCATAGCACTGAGTTTTCAGTCTCATATTACAAAAATCGGTTCTCCACTATACCTCTCTTTGTTCGGAAGGCAATCGGCCTTGGAAGAATGATTTTCACGATATCGATGTAATTTAGACAATCCTAACAAGATTTTAAAATCTAATATTTGAAAAAATGATGAGCTCTGAATAAAAGAGACACAACACTCAAAAGATTTATAACTTGGAAGATAGAATACAACAAGGATTATCCTTTCATGTCCTTAGAATTTTATATTATGATATTATAGAGAATATCCCTTGAAAGCAATGATTGCTGAATAATAACATCATACACATGCTATTTGTAAGATTTCCCCATTATAAGAATACATTTATTTTCGAATAATTGAAAGAATCTTGAATAAAATCATTAACCAAAGGTTAACCATTAAGGTCTCAAATGATGCTATTTTGAAAGAAATAGTTATATCTAATAATTAATACATAAAGAAGTATATTGTTCTTCAACCCCTTTACGATTTTAAATGGATATTTTTATATAAACGAAAGAATTGAACATTTCATGAACAAAATATTTCAGAAAACTGGATATGAATTCTTGTTCGAGTGGGCAACCTAGTTAGGTCTTAATTAAATAATTATTTGAAAATTTCATCAAAAAATAAATTTTGCATATATACACTATGGAATAATAAAAATTTGATTGTAAGTGGAGCTAGAAAAATAATAACTAGTCTATATCAAGAAATATTATCAACCGGCTAAGAAAATGGCCAGCTTAATTAGTTTGGCACATAGAAAATAGCTAGGACGATTAGCTAGGCTTCCATCGTATTAATAAAAATTTTGACTAGTTTGGACATTAACTAGTCGTTCATGAGAACATATGCAACTAAACATATTTCGGTTTGTTCAAAAAAGGAAAATCTCAACATCGTAACCAGTAAATAATTTGTGGCTACCTGGACGACGATTTCAAAATAAAGAGTTTTCAAATTTGGATCGAGAAAGGCAATTATAACTCTGAATCGAGAGGTCTTGGCATCAGAATAATCGATAGCCCCTCATCACATATTTCTTGCCAATAAAACGGTACACTCAGAGGTACCCTCGTTCACATACTTTATCAGATTCTCAAATAAAATTGAATTCGGAATACCAATATCAAATTAACACCCGTACTATAATTTCAAGGTTCAATATATAATTTCATCCCGATTAGAAGAAAAGGATTCTCGAGGAATCTATGGATATTAGATCATCCATATTTTTAACAATTTGTTAAATATTTAAAATCCTGACTGCGAAGAGTAAGTATGAAATAAGAATTAAATAAAGATATTCATTATAAATATTCATCGATTAATTGAGGAAAATTTATTAAAAACCCCCTCGAATAGTTGAAATAAGGTATAAATAGCTTTGAGCCGAACTAGAAGATCATAATCTATGAATGAAGATTCATGGATCAACTAAAAGAATTGAATAAGTCCTTGTGCGGAGAAAGACTATTCAAGTTATTGGTCACATCTGAAGTTCAAAGCAGGTAACTAAAAGGATTGTCTGATATGACTTATCAAGGCAATACGAATGATCAGCAGTTTGGAGGGAGAGTAGGTGCCAAAACTTTTCACTGATTATCCTAACTCTCGTCATTATCCGTCTGAGGATGATCCCACCTCTTCGAATTTGTAATTCCATGTTTCAACTAGTGTCTCTTTCAACATCATTTTAAAAACCTCGAAGACCTTACTCAGAATTATTCCCAAAACATCTGTTAAGGAAATATAGGTCTGCTACATGCATCCAATAAAAAGTTGCCAGTTCCCCCTGGGAATAGATCAAAGGGATCTCTCAGGGATCTCAATGCAGTCCATAAGTTTGGTGGCATGTGTGTGTAATTGAACATACGTTACCGAATATATTAGAGGTCTACGAGTATATATACGTAGTCTCTGACATCATTTCTATCAAAAAATTCTGCTCTAGACTCACTTGTCTATCCTTTTAGAAGGTTCTAATATCGAACCATCTCTCGTTATAATCTTACGCCATTTAATTGTAGACATGCCATCAATTCTCGACGCTCTTGATCTCTGAGCTAAACCATCATAACCTTACATGTTAAGCGCACTAATAATACCATGTAATGTACTTGTATTATGATGACATTCGTATATTATATTTAAATCTTCCTTAATGGAAATAAAAATCCTCAAGGGTATATCGGACATTATCTCTGCTGAATTCGTTATTGATACGGTATTCAAATCCTCATTGATAAAATGACACCTTCAACTAGTTTTGGTCAATAACCTCAATTGTATGTTAATAATTAGACTTCATGGTTTCCACATGTGATGCCCCCATCATGAGCAACCTATAAAGAACTATGAGTAACAAGGCTTGTGTTATCCAAATGAACATATGGTGTTGGTAATACCATCTTTTCCCCAAATTCCCTAGAGACTCAGCTCTGAGTTCTACTTCGACATCCTTGCCAAATCATATATGATTCTAATTTTTCTTCTCATCATTCTGATAATCTCCAATAGTTCCATTAGTCATATTTTAATACCTCAAATATACACTTATCTTAACCTACATATTGGGGCTACATCCGGTAGTCCTATGATGAACTCTATATGAGCTCTTACGTAATCTCACATCTAGAGAGACTCATAACACTCTCGTCTCTGAGTACTATAACAGATTGCTCTGATACCATTTTTGTAACGTCTCCAAATCCGGGGTCAGGAATCTGGATCGTCACGCAATCCTTCAATCATGTGTAACCTTTATTAACTCAATAGTCCAATAACTCTATATCACAGACCCCCAATCTCACACATACACACACACAAGTTATAGACTTAGAAACGATGTACAAAATATGTTAGTCCCTTAACAATATAACAAGAATTACAGAAGGGGGGTTGAATGGAATTCTTGAAACTTTTTCTTGAAATAAAAATGTTCTCACTCGAATATATATATAAGTGTGAATTGATTAGCACAATGCGGAATAGTTACTTAAATGAATCAAAACACAAGTAATTAAAAACAGGAGTCTTTAAAAACTTTCTGGTGGATTTGAATGATTCCACCAGAGATATATAATATATATCGAGAGAACCCTGTGTGCAAAATGCTCACAGCTGCTTACAATAATTGAACAACTAAGAATGCAGAGAAATGCTAAGGATTCTGCTTACAAATGTTTCCCTACTTCTCTCTCTTAGATTTCTATAGTTGCTACTTCTTAGTTTATATATATCACCAAGATTACAAAGTAATGAGACATGATAATAAAAACAAAAACTATCTAGTCTATTACAATGCTACTTCATTACTCTATTCCAGCATCTTTGAATATCTTCATAATAGCATAGAAATGGCAATGCTTCTTTGTTCTTGAAAACCCAGTTGAATAGGCTACCACATTCCATTTGCATCCACTCGACGCATGTGACTGTGTTATCACTGTCAATAGATATTTGAATTCTTTATCCGTCGGGTTCATGATCATCCGTCGAGATATTGATCATCCGTCGAATTCATTGTTTGTTCATCCGTCGGGTAGCAATCAGGCACTTGACTTCATTTCACTTATGCAGAATTACAAGACATCATCTATGTACAACTAATCAACCTATTCTGCATATGTAACTAAAGTCATCATGACTTAAGTACTACTACAGATTCTAAATAATGTGTATGCAGAAATGTGCTACAGACTTATTGTTACACAAGCTACTCACTCGAGGGATAATAAGTCATCATCCGTCGGGACTATATTGAGTCATCCGTCGGGACTATAAACCTTATCCGTCGAGTGCTACATAATTTCAATAAGTAAAATCTACCAAGGTTTTTTGTTCATATAATCATCAAGTACACAACATATACACAACAATCTCCCCCAATTTATGTCTACTGGAATTGTAGCCATAAATTAAGAGACACTTGATGATAACAAAACACCTTAAAAATATAAATTTTAAAAGACAGTTGATAATAGTGAAAAGTTCTTCAATTAACAAAATGTAAAAAGTTTTGCTCACAGTCATTTTCAAGATGCTCCTCTAGCCTGAGCAGATTTATCTAGTTCCTTGAAGGTCTGGATCTCTTTCCAAGCTTTCTTTTGTCTTCCTCAATCTGATTTTGGAGTTGCCTGTGGAATTCCAGTTCATCGGATTCTGAGAGATTTAACTTTCCTAGCATTTCCAAAAGAGTCTCATTGCTGGAGATGCTCAATTGGTCTTCTAATCTGAAAAATCCTCTCACTCCTTTGTCATCCATGAACTCCATTAGCCAGTAGGGCCTTAGATGCACTCTTCTCTCTGTGTAAGGGATAATTAGAGTCTTTGGGAGTGCATCTTTAGCTCTAACACTCCTTAGTTCTTCAATCTTCTTCAGTACCAATCTTTTTGTAGTAATATTGAACCCAAAGTTCTTCTTGAAGGATGAATAAACTTTAATCAGTACAGCTTGGCTTTCTTGAAGGATCCTGTGAAGTGGCCACTGAATCTCATTTCCTCCTTTGTACTTGAACACTAACCTTTTAGGTAGGTTTCTGTATGCATCTGTTCCTGTAACTTCATCTAGTTCATCTAGATAGAGGTTTAGATCAGAAAATTCTTTGATGTCACACAAGTACATGTAATCTCCCTTACTGACTTTAGATTGAGCTTTGACTAGAGATTTGGATTTGAGAGGTGACAACTTCACTTTCTTGACTGCTCTTGACTTTGTTCTCTTTGGCTTGTTAAGGATTGGCAAATAGAAGTTAGGAATTGGTGTTTTCTCCCATTCTACTGGTTCATCCTTAGGCACAATAGGTTCACCATGGATGTTCTTGTAAGGATCCACCACTTTGATATCTTCAAATACCACAGAGGGTTTTGATGCTTGAGTTGTAGTTGGAGTGCATTCCTTGGGAAATTTATTCTCCAATTCTTTATCAATAATGTCCAGTTTCCTTTTAGTTCTTTTAGCCAATTCCTTAATTCTTGGAGATTTCTTATGTTGTTCAACTTGCTTCTTTGATTCAATAACTTCAGATGGCTGAGAAAGAATTTGTTGTGATGAATTTACAGCATGTAGCTTGGCCAAGATAACAATTTTCTCTTTCTTTTGTTTAGTCTTTTTAGCATCCAGAGCAGCTTGCTTCTTTTCCTACTTCAATCTAGCCTTTTCTTCTCTCTTTGCTTGAGCAAATTGAGGATGTCCAGCCACCACACAAATTTCTTTCCCATTCCTGAAAATTTTAGCAATTCTTCTTTTTGAAGCTGAATCAGCTGGATCTTTGTAGAAAGTAATTGATCTTGACAGAAGCTTCTTTTCATCAGGCTTAGGTGTCTCATACACAGTATCCAAAGGGTTCTTCAATGATGATTTTGAGTAGTTTACCCTTGGTTTCAGAATTGTTTCAGCCTTTGGAGATTTGATGCATGATGGCTGTCCTCTTTCCAGGTAGTTCATGCTCATCTCATTCACACTAATTTGCTTGACTTGAGAGTAATGGATGGCTAACTTAACTGGCTCCTTGACAAGTTCAAACTTCTTCTGTATTTCCTCATCAATCTTCTCCCAGTTGACTAAACTCAACTTCTCCTTATAAGCTGCTCTTATGTTGGCTGCTGCTGCATTGATCAGATCAATACTGTCTGTAACTAGTGGCTTAGAGATAGTAATTGAAGGAATAATTACTTTACTGATTTGAATCTGAAGCCTCTCCCCCTCACTTGGTCCTTTATCCCCCTTTTTGTTATCATCAAGTTGAGTAGAGGAGGAGGTTTGAGCAGCCACCAATTTTTGAAGTAAATCTGTCTGTTGGGCTTGATGAAGATAAATGGCTGTTAAAGATGCTTCCATGGATGACATTCTTGTGTTCAAGGCATCTATCTTGGTTGGCAGATTAGAATTTTTCCTTAATTGCCTCTTGATGTCAAGCATTGTAGGTTCTGGAAGTTTAGAATCTATCTTGTCTGAAAGGGCCTTCTTCATCTCCTCAATATCACCCTTCATGGTGTTTACATCCCTAGCATGTTGGAAGCCCTGGATTTGTTGAAGTTGCAGGGAGGCTAGATGTGCCTGAAGGAGCTTCTTGGTGCTGGCATTAGTAGTGGTTTGAAGAGTAGTATTTGTCTGATTGATTAGCTGGATCAGGGTTGTCTTGATGTAGTGCTCATCACAATGCTTTGAAAATACCCATGATGGCATACCTGATCTTGAACTTGAACCTACTTCTCCCCCTATGTCCATTGCCTCATCTTCACTATCCCCACTCCCATCACCAAAGAAATTAGCTGATCCACCAGTCTCATAGTCCACATCACCAGCTGTAGAAGGCAAAGTTATGATGGTATCCTTAGCTCTCATCATAGACTGTGTGGTATACACCAAATTCAGCATCCTTTCTGCATTGTCATTGCCCTGTTCAGCTAGGAGTTGATAAGCTGGAACAGGGTAAGTAAATGCCTCAGTATCAAGGGAAGTGGAATCTATAACAGCTTTAGGATGCTGAGTTAGTCTTTCCCTGTCTACTTCCTGGACATTCATTGACTCACTAGCAATGACATCCATCCTTATAGCTCCAGTACCTGCATTTCTCTCATTTTCTCTCTTTTGTTGCATCAGGGTCTCATCCTGGCTCCCCACCCTCACACCCACACACCCTCACCTTCACCTACTAAGGTGGGACTCCTCTCACTCTCTTTTGCCAATCCTGAATAAATGGATTGCATAGTTTCACTCATTTCCTCTCCTTTTTCCTCGGAGCAACCCAGACTCTCACTCAAAACACTCTTCTCTCTCAAGCCTAAGAGTGACTGTACAACCATTAAATCTTCTGCACTTGAAATAAATGAAGTTTGAAGTTGTGCAGAGATACTCGACGGATGAGTGATATCCATCGAGTGAGTGGTTTTGTTATCCGACGGATAACTGCTGTTAAGCTTATCCATTGGGATACTATCACTACTCGACGGATGAGCAATATCCATCGAGAGAGTAGAAATGAATGAACTGGGAAAAGAAACTATTGTTGACTCTATGCTGATTGAAGATATTTGGGGCACAGATGATACAACAGTTCTTGAAAGAATTGACAAGTGAGCCAACAAATCATCTAAAAGATGATGCTCACTTGCACTAGATTTTGGCTTCTCCAACAGAGTTAAAGAAGGGGAATCAGGGATTGATGTGTTTATCATATCCACATCCAGAGAATCTGTTGGTGAGTTTGGTGTTTGAGGTGCTTCTATAACTAGAGATTTTGGCTGTGACTCCATATTTATTGGAGCCACATCAAACTGAATTTGTGAAGGTGCAGTGACTGTGTCTTTTGCACCAGTTTGCACAGTGTGTGTACCCTGTGCATCCCCATGGGTTTTAGACTTCTTCTTTCTGGCATAAGTTTGGGGTGAGCTTGTGTACCTAACCCTCTTGGCCTGTGCTCTTGGTTGAGAGCTTTGTTCAATAACTACATCCTTTTGGGAGGATGCAACTAAAAATGAGCTTCTATCCTTTTTAAGCACTGCAGTTTGTTGGGAAACTGCAGTGTGGCTAGGCTGGGATCCACTCAACTCTCCATCCTTATTCTTAAGGTTTCTTTTATGTTCACCCCTTCCCTCACCAATCTTGCCCTCCTTCACACTCCCCTCTTTGGTTTTAGTTGATTTTGCAACTGGCATCTTTTGAGAGATACCAGAGGGGGCTTTCTTTGATTTGGGTTTGAAAATTTTTGCAGTTTTGGTAGCTTGGTTAGGCAACTGTTAAGTCATTGACACAGTTGCCATAGCCATACTGGAACTCAAAGAAATTGTTGAGGTTGGAATAGTTGTAGGGATAGATGAACTTACTTCACTTACCTGAGGTGCTTGAATTACATGAAAATAGAACAATGGCACATCCTTGTGATGATTGGCCCTGTTCAAATCTGCAATGAGCCTTTTCTCTTGAACCCAACAATCAAGTTTGTTGTTAGGGTTCTCAAGCACAATCTCTTCACAGAGGTGGTTAGCTAACATCATAAATAATCTAGCATAATACACATTGTTACCTCTTTTATTTAACTCTCCTAATTTAAAGCCTAACTCAAACAAGACAAGATCACTGAAATTATAGAATTTATCTGTAACTCGCATGTAGAGCATTTTAAGCATTAAAATATTGACTGAATCAAAATTACTAACTTTACCTGAAAAGACCTTTGTCACAACATCACACATAAAACTCCATTCTTTCCTAAGACCCATCTCCTAATGTCACTTAACTTAGAAGTAGAAAGAGCATAGTTCATGGAATTAAGCATATTGATTATATCAGTGTCAGTGTGTGGTGAGGTCACAGTGTTATCAAGAATCTTGAAGCATGTTTTTATAACATCATTATTAATACAGAACTCTTTACCTTTAATGGTGAGTGTGATTATCTTATCTGTTGAGTTGTAGGTCGCAGTGGTTTACATCTCTTCAACAACTTCACAGAAGATTGTGGGTGATTCCAGCATGGCATAATTGAGCTTGCAATTCTTCACAAAGTCCATCATCTTGTGATAGTCACCAGAATGCTGAATACCCTTGTTCACTAGTGCAGTGAAATTGATCTTCTCATAAATGAACCCAGTTTGAGATATAATCTTTACAACAGGTGCCATTGTTAGAGAATAAGAGCTTGAAGAGAAAGAGAGTAATTCCTTTAAGAGAGAATGAAATTAGAGCAGTTGAATTGAGAATGATAAAAGAAAAGCGATTGAAATGAAATACGCTTTTATACTATCTCAAAAATAATTGTTAAAAATAATAAAGTAAAATAAAGTAACCAATAGAAATTGCCTAAAATAGCCGTTTAAAAATAAACTGTAAAAATTCCACCCATTATCCGTCGTGTTATGCTTACAAACTGTAAGTATACTCGATGGATAATGTACAGGGAATTAACGGTTAAGATTAAGACAATTCGATGGATAAGGATAATCGGTTATCCGTCGAGTCATAAAATATTCCAGAAAAATAATTGATTTTAATTAGCAAATAGTATACCGACGGATGATCAAATTCGATGGATAAAGATCATCCGTCGAGATGTAAATTTTGACTTAGCCAAAATTTCATCCTAGACTGAAAAATCAATTAAATTTCTGGCTGCATTTCAACTTGCAAATTAACTCATATAGATTTAAGAATAATTAAGCATACCTAACTCACTTACAAACCTTGAAAAGGTTGATTCATCTAGTGGCTTGGTAAAGATATCTGCAAGCTGCTTCTCACTTGGAACAAAATGTAGTTCTACAGTACCATTCATTACATGTTCCCTTATGAAGTGGTACTTGATATCTATGCGCTTTGTCCTTGAGTGTGTACTGGATTTTCAGTGATGGCAATTACACTTGTGTTATCACAGAAAATAGGAATCCTCTCAACTTGCAAACCATAGTCTAGCAATTGATTTTTCATCCATAATATCTGTGCACAACAACTACCAGCAGCAATATATTCAACTTCAGCTGTAGAAGTAGAAACTAAATTTTGCTTTTTACTGAACCAGGACACAAGCTTGTTTCCTAGAAATTGACAGGTTCCTGTTGTACTTTTTCTATCAATTCTACAACCTGCATAATCTGCATCCGAATAACTAGTTAGATCAAAACCAGAATCTCTAGGGTACCAAATGCCAAGTTTTGGTGTTCCCTTGAGGTATCTGAAAATTCTCTTAATAGCTATTAAGTGAGATTCTCTAGGATCAGCCTGAAATCTAACACATATACATGTAGCAAACATTATATCTAGCCTACTAGCTGTTAAGTACAAAAGTGAGCCAACCATGCCCCTATAACTTGAAATGTCCACAGACTTTTCAGTACTGTTTAATTCAAGCTTAGTTGCAGTGGCCATGGGAGTTTTTGCAGATGTGTAATCCACTAGATCAAACTTCTTTAAAAGATCAAAAATATATTTAGTTTGACTAATGAATATTCCATCACTAACTTGCTTAACTTGTAAACCAAGAAAGTAAGTCAGTTCTCCCATCATACTCATTTCATACTTACTTTGCATCAATTTGGCAAACTTTTTGCAAAGTTTCTCATATGTAGAGCCAAAAATAATATCATCTACATAAATTTGAACAAGTATACTAGAGCCATTAACATTTCTAAAGAATAAAGTTTTATCTACAGTACCTCTTGTGAAATGGTTTTCCAAAAGGAACTTTGATAAAGTGTCATACCAGACTCTAGGTGCTTGCTTCAGTCCATAAAGTGCTTTCAAAAGATAATAGACATGTTCTGGAAAATTTGGATCTTCAAAACCAGGAGGTTGACTGACATAGACTTCCTCCTCCAAATCTCCATTCAGAAAGGCACTTTTGACATCCATTTGATAGAATTTGAAATTAGCATGGGCTGCATAGGCTAAGAAAATTCTGATGGCTTCAAGTCTTGCAACAGGAGCAACTGTTTCATCAAAATATATTCCTTCTTGTTGACAATAGCCCTTAGCAACCAATCTAGCTTTGTTCCTGACTACTATGCCATTTTCATCCATCTTATTTCTGAATACCCATTTGGTGTCTATTGGATTCTTTCCTTTAGGCAAGAGCACCAGCTTCCATACATTATTCCTTTTAAATTGGTTTAGCTCCTCCTGCATAGATAAAATCCAATCAGGATCCAACAAAGCTTCTTCTACCTTCTTTGGCTCTTCCTTGGAAAGAAAGCTACTGTATAGACATTCTTCTTGAGTTGCTCTCCTTGTTTGAACTCTAGAAGAAACATCACCAATAATAAGCTCAAAGGGGTGATCTTTTGTCCATTTTCTTTGTTGAGGTAGATTAGCTCTAGATGAAGAGGCCTCATTGTTGTCTTGATGTGTGATTGAGTTTTAATTGTTAGAAACTCCCCCCTGAGTTTGTGGATCTTTGATTTGAGAAAGGGGAACTTTCTACAGGTGATCTATCTTGATTTCCAGCTTCTCTGGATAACCCGACGGATGGTGAGTTTTGAGTACCGACGGATGAGGCTGGTTGTCTCCCAACGGATAACGCAGAGTGCCTCCTGAAAGATGAAGCATTATGCAAATTGACAGATGTTAAGTTTTGTGCTTCATTGGTAGTGGATTTTTCTGCATTATCCTTAGATACAGTTTCTTGATCACTTTCATCATCACTATCATCACTAACCATCTCCACATTGTCGAATTTGAGGCTCTCATGGTAATCTCCATCTTGCAGTCCTTCAATCTTTTTATCATCAAACATAACATGTATTGATTCTACAACAATGTTGGTTCTTAGATTGTAGAGTCTATATGCTTTACCAACAGCATATCCAACAAAAATTCCTTCATCTGCTTTAGCATCAAACTTCCCATTTTGATCAGTTTGATTTCTCAGAATATAGCACTTGCAGCCAAAGACATGAAGAAAATTTAGAGTTGGCTTCTTATTCTTAAACAATTGATATGGAGTCATGCATCTTGCTTGATTAACTAGAGAGATATTCTGAGTGTAGCATGTAGTATTAATAGCTTCAGCCCAGAAATATGTTGGCAGTTTAGATTCTTCAAGCATTGTCCTTGCAGCTTCAATAAGTGATCTGTTCTTCCTTTCCACTACTCCATTCTGTTGTAGAGTTCTTGCTGCTGAAAACTCATGCAGAATCCCATTTTCCTCACAAAATGCTTTCATGACAGAATTCTTGAACTCAGTTCCATTGTCACTCCTGATTCTTCTAACCTTGAAATCAGGATGATTATTGACTTGCCTTATGTGATTGATGATGATTTCACTAGCCTCATCTTTAGACTTTAGGAAATATGTCCAAGAGAACTTTGAGAAATCATCTACAATTACTAGGCAAAATCTTTTTCTTGAGATAGAAAACACATTGACTGGTACAAACAAATCTATGTGTAGTAGTTGCAAAGGTTCTTCGATTGTTGAATCAAGTTTCTTCCTGAATGATGCTTTAATCTGCTTCCCTTTTTGGAAGGCATCACACAGTCCATCCTTAGAAAACTCCACTAGAGAAATGCCTCTAACCAGTTCTTTCTTTACTAGCTCATTCATGGTCTTGAAGTTTAAATTGGATAGCTTCTTGTGCCATAGCCAACTTTCATCCTGATTTGCTTTACTGAGAAGACAAGTAACAGATTCTGCATTAGATGAGTTGAAATCAGCTAGGTACACATTTCCTTTTGTCACACCAGTGAGAACCACTTTGTTGCTTCTTTTATTAGTCACAACACAGGCTTCTGAGTTGAAGGTTATTGAGTTGCCTTTATCACAAAGCTGGCTGATACTCAACAAATTGTGTTTGAGACCATCCACTAAGGAAACCTCCTCAATGATGACATTGTCCTTTGAAATCAATCCATATCCCACAGTATAACCCTTTCTGTCATCTCCAAAAGTAATACTTGGGCCAGCTCTCTCCTTAAACTCTGTAAGCAGGGTAGAATCACCAGTCATGTGTCTTGAACAACCACTATCCAAGTACCAATATTCTTTCTATTTCCCTGCACACATTAAAATCAAATCAAGTTGATTTTGGTACCCAAGTTTCCTTGGGTCCTGCCTTGCTAGCTTTCTTTTTTTGTTTCTTAGGCTTTATCTCATTTGACTGGAGGATATCAGATTCATCCTTGGTCATTTGAGTTGGGCCTTTGAAACCATTCATTGCAACAGAATTATCATGCATATTGTTATTAATAGGGAATGGCATGCTATTAGTAAACATGTTATTCCAGTATGGCATGCTAAATGGCATTTGTGGCATATAAAATGCAGCATATAATAAGGATTAGGTACAAATGGCATGTTAGCAAACTGTGCATTCATATTCTGTGTAGACATATCATTCATAGGCATGGGAGACATGGCATTCATATTTGGAAAGTGAGGTGGCATAGACATGGAAGTAGGCATGGCAGATTTGCAATTAACAGACAGATGATTTACACTACCACACTTGACACAGATTTTTCTAGGAGCATATTTATCAGGTGTGTAGTTATTGTGTTTGTTAATCCCTACTTTACCATTTCTATTATTTTTCTTTTTAGTCTCTGTTTTTACCTCTATCTTTTCAAGTCTGTCACTTAACTGTTTGACAGTCATGTGACCAACATTAGCCTTTTTCCCTTTCTTAACTTGACTCGATTCTCCTGAAACAAAGTTCTTGGAAACAGACCCATACTTCTCATTCAGCTTTTCAAGTTTGGCTTTACTGATAGGCTTGCTCACAGCCGACGGATGAGGATTTTCATCATTCGACGGATAACCCTTTTTGTTATCCGACGGATGATCCTCATCATCCGTCGAGTCTACATCTGTTAGCACTCTATCTACCAAATTTGGTTCTAGTTTCTCTTTGTTCTTTTTCCAGGCTGCATCACAGAAAGACTCAATTCCTTGAACTTTGGTGATTTGAGCATGGACATCCCTGGAAGTTTTCCAAGCCTTAATCACCTCTTGTTCACGCTCGAGCTGCTTCTTTAAAATTTCTTCTTTCTTCAAGGACTCAGTTAATTCCTCCTTGGCAATCTTACACTCAATTCTTAATTTTTCAAAATCAATGAACTGAGACTCAACCACATTATTTCTCTCACTCAAAAACAAATTGTTTTCTTTGATTTTAGAATTTTCTTTAGTAAGAGACTTAAGTGTAACACGCAAATGATATAACTCTGTAGACATGTCATTTATGGCATCATTACACTCAGCTTTAGATAAATGTGCAAGGTTTGTAGTAATTACCTGATTACTTGAAGAACTTGTTTTTGTCCCGTCAGACTTGGCCATTAGGGCTAGATTAACATAGCTGACATCTTCATCTTCATCCAGACCATCTGCTGCCCAGTCATTTTCTTGTGTTTTGAAAGCCCTTTCCTTTTGTTTGAGCAGTTCAAAGTATTTTTGCTTATAATCTACAGGCTCAAACTTTTTCTTACTGGAATCTGACTTTCTACACTGACTGGCAAAATGCCCTGCCAAGCCACATTTGAAACATTTGAATTTTGATTTATCCACCATGTTTCTATTTGGCTTGGCTGCTCCAAAGTTCTTCTTGAACTTGAGCTTGGCAAATCTCCTGGAAAGAAATGCTAGGTGTTCATCAATGTCCTCCATGTCATCTTGGCTCAAAGAATCTTCATATTGAGCTACAAGCCCCTTGCCCTTGCTTTTGCAGACCCTTGAAGTTGACTTAACAGCTTCCATCTTCACTTTCTTCTCGTTTTCCAACTCAGCAACTAGTGCAATGGATCTTCCTCTCTTCTTTCTCTCTCCATCCTCTCATCTTGCTCTATTTCAAGCTCATAAGTTTTCAGGATGCCATACAGTCTCTCGAAAGTAAACTCCTTATAATCTTGTGAGTTTCTTAATGAGACTATCATTGGTTTCCAATCCTTTGGAAGAGATCTAAGGAATTTCAGATTGGAGTCTTTTGTCTGTTAGACCCTTTCATGCAACTTTAGAGCATTTAGTAGTTTTTGAAACCTACTAAAAATGTCAGTGTGAGACTCACTTTCTTTATTATGAAAATGCTCATATTGCTGAATCAGGAGATGCATCTTGTTTTCTTTAACTTGCCCAGTGCCATCACAGATGATCTGTATTGTATCCCAAACATCCTTGGTAGTTTTGCAGTTGATAATATTATCAAACATATCTCCATCAACTCCATTAAACAGGATATTCATGGCCTTTTTATCCTTCCTGACTTATTCAATGTCAGAATCAGACCATTCATGCCTTGGCTTGGGGACTGATGGCTCGTTTCCTGTTGCAGCTCTCATTGGAACATGAGGGCCTCTTTCTATGCAGTCAACATAGGCCTCATCTTGAGAAAGCAAATGAAGATGCATCTTTACCTTCCAATGATGGTAATTATCTTTATCCAGAAAAGGGATCTTGACTCCAACATCCTTCTTGTTCATCTTGTTGTATTGTTTTGATCTTTAAACTCTGTGTAAGTTAAGAGCTTGCTCTGATACCAATTGTTAGTCCCTTAACAATATAACAAGAATTACAGAAGGGGGGTTGAATGGAATTCTTGAAACTTTTTCTTGAAATAAAAATGTTCTCACTCGAATATATATATATAAGTGTGAATTGATTAGCACAATGCGGAATAATTACTTAAATGAATCAAAACACAAGTAATTTAAAACAGGAGTCTTTAAAAACTTTCTGCTGGATTTGAATGATTCCACCAGAGTTATATAATATATATCGAGAGAACCCTGTGTGCAAAATGCTCACAGCTGCTTACAACAATTGAACAACTAAGAATGCAGAGAAATGCTAATGATTCTGCTTACAAATGTTTCCCTGCTTCTCTCTCTTATATTTCTATAGTTGCTACTTCTTGGTTTATATATATCATCAAGATTACAAAGTAATGAGACAGGATAATAAAAACAAAAACTATCTAGTCTATTACAATGCTACTTCATTACTCTATTCCAGCATCTTTGAATATCTTCATAATAGCATGGAAATGGCAATGCTTCTTTGTTCTCCAAAACCCAGTTAAATAGGCTACCACATTTCATTTGCATCCACTCGACACATGTGACTGTGTTGTCACTGTCAACAGATATTTGAATTCTTTATTCGTCGGGTTCATGATCATCCGTCGAGATATTGATCATCCGTCGAATTCATTGTTTATTCATCCGTCGGGTAGCAATCAGGCACTTGACTTCATTTCACTTATGCAGAATTACAAGACATTATCTATGTACAATTAATCAACCTATTCTGCATATCTAACTAAAGTCATCATGACTTAAGTACTACTACAGATTTTAAACAATGTGTATGCAGAAATGTGCTACAGACTTATTGTTACATAAGCTACTCACTTGATGGATAATAAGTCATCATCCGTCGGGACTATATTGAGTCATCCGTCGGGACTATAAACCTTATCCGTCGAGTGCTACATAATTTCACTAAGTAAAATCTACCAAGGTGTTTTGTTCATGTAATCATCAAGTACATAACAAATACACAACAAAATATAATCTTCTTTTATTACAACTCAAATGTACTTTATATGATCTTAGACAATTATTCGTAACCTCTACATGAAGTTATAATAATTACTATCAACATCTTATACCTATCTGAATACTCTTGTCCACCTGAGACAAGGCTGCAAGGGATTCTCCCCACGATTTCAAGTGACTAAGTTCCATGTCGGCATACTGATAATCTGTTGTGTTGTGACATTTAAAAGAAAGCAAGAGTGAGCAATAATGCTCAGCCATAATAATCAAAACAGTTGGAAAATAACTGTTAAAATAATACTTCATCGTATAATAGGATGATTTGAAAACTTGGTGGTATACACCTTTTTCTCTTTAAATCAAATCAAATATTATATTATATATATATATCAAAATATCTTTACCATGTTCTCGATAGTATTATATACTCAGGAGAATCATTTTCTTGGTGATATACACCTCTTTTTGAAACAATATTTTTGATTGACCTCTTAGTCTGCAAATACCTTAATTGTAAACCCAACACATTTGCTTGGGTTACGGTATTGCATCTCAATTCCACTTGGAAGAATAGGACATTAAATGAGCCACCGCATACGATGATCAGTCGTAATATGGAAATCTGTAACCTTTTCTACTAGTAGATGGACGACACCTTCGTATCCCGGTTATCACCCTGGCCGCATTCGGGTTATGTGTCATATTTCGGGTATGTACACACTTTAGAGGTTCCTGAGTACACAGAGTACCTTCGCATGCGGTACCTTTGGTAATCTCCCTAGTACTTATAGTACTTGAGTCTACCCCTCCTAGTCGTTGGAATAATCCTATCATATCCCGAGAAATCGAACCACATCGAAGTTCCCCAAGCGTTTTTCTTGTTGATAGGCACAACGTACTTTTGAGAATTTTCGGAGGAAGCACTAAGATAATGTGAATTGACTGTTGTCAGCAAATAAGTATTTAAGGGGGAGTTTCTTTTGACCCTACAGTCAAAATATTCAAAATATGCCGAGATAATATTTTTTGACGATCCGAAAGGATTAGAATGATTTTCTGAAACTCAGAAAATATTTAAAATCCAGTCTTACTATTTTTAAATCATATTACATCATTTAATAAATATTTAATTATTAAATAATAATTATTAAATTATTAAACCTCGAATAATTATATTTTAAAAGAATATTTGAAATAATATTCCTCAACTAATTTATGTTTAAATAATTAGAGTTATCTTTCATAGATATAAGTAATCGAGTTTGAAATAAATAATTGTTGGAGAATATATTCTCCTATTTAAAATGAATATCTGAAATAATATTCATTGTTCGAGCGATTAAATATAGTTGAGGGAATACAATATTTGGAAATCGATTTAAATAAATTCGAGGTATTTAATACTTCGTAAGTGGACATCGACTCCCTCAGAATAAAATAAGTACAGACTTTATTCGTCCAAAACATCTCCGGAATGCTTCCGGATTTTTAAATAAATTATACCGATCCACTCTCGATCTATAATATATAATACCACGCTACTCACTAGCATAAATATTCTCAAATATAAACACTTTTGGAACACTTTTGGAATACTTCTGAGTTTTTATAAACTTACACCGACCAACTCTCAGTCTGGATATATATATATATATATATATATATATATATATATATCATTTCAAATCTGGTATTTTACTATATAAATATTATTACAAATTACTCGCAACAACATACATTATTCGGTAAAACAGTTTAAGCAGTATCATGCATATATTGCAGTTATTAAAAAACAAACACAACACAACAGTTGTAAAAAGTTAGGGTTTGAAAACTTAGCTGGAGTCCAAGATACGTTCCCGACTTCCACTCGTTTTGGGTTTTCTAATCAACAAAAATCATAATATTAATCAGTATTCCTAATCTCATCACCAACTTTTATTTCTAATAAGTACAATACTTAATAATTTTCAATATTCGATCGACTCGAAATAAGTATCAATCCTTGGTCGAAACGGACGGTCAAAGTTGTCTTCTAGAGTTGACTTTACCGAATGTTACTATTACACGACTCGCACTCTAACATTTTTAATAAATTGAAAAATTAATATTTTAATACGAAACTACCTCGATGATCTTCTTGAGTGTTTATAATATTTATCATAAAGTTTTATTTTGAAATTAAAAAATTAAATAGGTGAAAAACATTTTAAAAGTTCGGTCAACTACGGAATTTTACAATTCATACCGCTTTCACTAAAACGTTGATTTCTCTCAAACCGTTAACTCAATTGATGCACCGTCTTCACATGCACGATATAGACAAAATTTAGAACATATTACTTGAATATGATTTTCTGAGAACAGGGGTGAAAATCCCGAAGTGGCAGTTTAAAGGCAATAGGAGTTCTTGGTGATCACTCCTTGCGCGACCTCAGCTCCGACATTTTTATATATATAAAAAATTTAACATATTTAGATGAAATTTTAAAGAGGGCTTCCTCATTATATAATTAAGATACTGACCAAGTTTTATGATTTTAAACAATGTTTAAAGCCCTCAATTATACCCTCAAAGTCAGCACTACGTAGCAATTTGGTTTTCTCGACTACGTTCACTAAAATGAGCTTTTCTCCTGAACCGTAAATCGTCTCGGCAAAATATTTATATGGTTACAAACTAGAAAACAATAAATTTAAATTCAAGGCTAGTAGTGTTAAAAATATTAAATTTACAGATTGTAATTATTGCTTAAAACATTCCTAAATATAAAGGGACATTACGACGGCTATACACGTTACGATTCCCGGTTTTAACTACGTTAATTTCATTGGCAACAACTCAAATACCAATTCCTTCATATTTCTTGCAATATCAGTCCCTAAAATATATGAAATCATCACCAACATCTATCCATAACAATCAACCATCAAAACCTAACTTTTCACAATCCAAACTTAATGAATCAACATGTACTTAAACATAACTCAAACTCAGTCTTATAACAAATCAAAGGGTGGATGATGTTTATACCTTCCTCGAAGCTTGTTAGTAATTAATAAAGTCCTAAGATACTTTATTAATCCTTGTTCTAGCTTTAGGAGCCTTAAACTTCCATGAAAAATCAAGAAAACACGTTAGTAATTTTCGGAGTTACTATTCACCCTCAACTTCAAATATTTTTATAAAATTTAAAACTTCATGGATGGGCTTAAAATTTGGTACTTGACTTACCCATGATATTGAGGAGCTTTTGTTAAAATTTGATGATTTATGAATGAATATAACATGAGATTTGAATTTTTATTTTCTTAGTGTTCTTGAAAATCAGCATTGCGTTCTTGAAGAGAGAGAGAGAGTTGCTTAGCTTGCTTCTTGGAAGTGTGGTGAAAATTAGGTTTATTGTGAACATAGAAAGTGTGTAGGATAAGATGCACCCAATTTTCAAAGGCTAGGCTTATCTAGGTGTCTCATTTGTCAAAGCTTGCATGATAAGCTCCTTGAATTCATGTTTATTGAAATTTGTTATTTATTTATGACAAACCAAGGGCATGTGGTTGATGGTTCAAGTGCCTCAGTTGTAAATCACAGTGCAGCAAGTGAAGATTGTAACAACCCAAATCCAGGGTCAAGATTTGGTGTCACTAAACAATATTTACATAAAATAAAAGGATATTCAATTAACCCCTTGAATCCAGATCGTTTACAGGTTATGGTATGAAATAAGAATTTAACCTTCTACAATTCACAACAACTACAATACGAGTATAAATACCTTTATGCTAACGTTCTTTTCATATTTTTCTAACGTCTTCGTCCTCTCACAGCGGAGATCTCTCTAACTTCTGTTGTCTATTAAAAGCTATTCACTTTTATCATTATCTGCTTCTGAAAGAAGTAAGAATTTACAAAGCAAGAGTGAGCCAAAAATGCCCAGCAATTATATAATTGAATTTCAAACATTAATACCAAATGAAAATTCCCGGACAAAATCTTTAAACAATTTTAAACAATTCTATTTATTTGAGGGAGTTGAGCGAATAGGCATTGGCTATTACCAGCCTTTAATTACAACTCCAAAAGTGACAAGCGATTTCCGGATTCATCTCCTGAATCAGGGTTTTGTCCGATTTTGGAATCATAAAACTTTCCGAGAGAGAATGCCGTTAATGGTGATCAACAACAAATTAGATTGGACACTAGTTCGCACCTATATCCTGCTGATCAGCCAGGATACAGTGCAGATCTATATCTCACTATATAGATCCAGTCGGGTATCCAGGATCTACGACCCATCTCAAGGATACGGAAACATTCCGGTCCTTAAGATTAAAACACTTAATCCCACACATCACTATCCAGCCCGTGGAGTATTTTGATGTCAAATCATTTTGATTTCAAAACATCCCAATTCAGGGTTCGCAAATAACCCAAAAGAATGGGTATTTGCTCAAGAGAGCAATCGATAAAATAGGAACAAGAATAAAAGGAACATGCATAATAAGAGTAATTACAGCGAAATATAAAACAATTAACTATTCTGAACTTAGAATAGGAACAAAGAAATATTTGCAGTATTTTAAAAGAAAGTTCAGGAATACTTGCCTCAATAAGCTTTAATCGCTATTACTAGTTGACTTTGGTTCGACTTGAACGTTCGGCTTTATCGTCAAACTACTATCTCATTCTGGATACGATCCCAACACTCAGGCCCTTCGATTGGAACTTCGTTGATCTCGACGTCTAATCACTAGATCATTCCTAGTCCGATGTCGATACTCGGGTTTTCCGTCTAGGACCTACAGGGTTGAAATACCCTAATTCAGATAATCGCTTAAGCTTAACATCAAATCGCTATCACTTCTACCCATACGATTTCATAACCCGATTCGTATTTATATGTATTATTGAAATACACATAGCAATTATGGTCCACATCTTTGAAACTCGGTTCGGTGTTCATCTCCGGAAAGTACGTATAATCTTTTGTTTGAAAATAGTAGGGTGATTATAAAATATTTTGTTACCGCACATAACTAGATTCGTATAACATAATTATATATCTTCGTTCGACGTCTCCGATAATTATAGGTTACGTTCCCGTATTTTCGGAATTAGTTTCCCGAAAATCGGGCACCGTCTCCCTTGTTTATCGGCCTACCCGTCGAATCAATTCGACGTCAATTTCAATCAACAACAACAACAATAATCCACAACTACAATTCACAATTCCCAAACACCAATGTAATTTCAATTATTTATTACTGTTATCCGTATTTTTAATATTTTGATTCGTAATTTTTCTTTTGAAATTAATTTCACGAACTAATTTTTATTTTATTTATAAACGTAGGACTCAGATAAAAATCATCATCGCCCACCGTCGGCTCGCCGAGGCTCATCGCCGATGGCGGTAAAATTCGCGGGTTTCCGATTACCGGACATCCTCGCGAACCCCACCAATTAATCAATAATTATTCCCGCACGATACATTTTATTTCATGAATTCAATTAAATCATTTCCCTTGCAGAAAATAAGATAATTAAATCAATAATAAAATCTGCAGAAAAAAAAATCCAACACGTGTAAACACGCACAACCAGTCGGGGGAATTAGCCAGAACAAGCATAAACCAGAAGAACACACCAAAAGAAACGCAACAGCAGACCTGAAACATAGAACCCAGTCACCACTCCTCTCGGAATTCTGAGAGGTAGCAACCAAATTCAATCCAATTGAAATATACACGCATATGCGTGTATATATATATACCAATCAATTTTCTGACTGAACCAAAACTATAAAGCCGGAACAGGGCACAGATCGGAAAGAAAAAGGGTGGCCGAAAAAAGAAAAACACGGCGGCGACTTACCGGGAAACCGGGCAAGAACGGGAAGAAAGGAAAAAAAAAGAGCTCCACAGAGAGATAGCAGAGAGAGAGAGAGAATTACAGTGAATCGAGACGCCGAGAGATTGAAAAAAAAAGGGGTCGCAAGAGATGATTTAAAGGGAAAGAAAGGGATAAATTCAATTGTACTTATCTAATTTGCCAATCATTTTTATCCCGAATTTTGTAATTTTAGTGAAATGAGTTGCGATTAACAACATATCGAAATAAATCAAAATTAGTGTTAAAATGTTATAAATATTCCGAAACTAATAAAACATAAATTTCATAGTTTTTAAAGGATTTTTAAAACGTAACTCAGACCTGCCTTTAACAATTAAACGAACCCACGTGGGGTTAAATAAAAGTCAGAAAATTTCCGAAATAATTTTAAAATTCTTGAAATATTCCAAACTTAATAAAATATGGATTTCATAATTTTTGAATAATTCTGGAATTAAATACTGATTTTACAATTAAATAAAATCAGAAAATTATTTAAAGTTAAATATTCAATAAAATACTGATTTCTAAATTTTATAAACTCCTAAAAATAAGAAATACAATTATAGAGCAACAAAAATAATTTTACAAATAATTTTAGCATTTATAAGAATAAATATTCAATAAAATTACTTTAAAAATGAATTAAATACATACAGCTCGATAATTAATTATAAAATTAATCTTCGCATCCAACAAATCACAAATAATCAATAATACAGCAAAACATAGCTGACAGAACCATCACATATTTTATTTATTTAATAATTCAATAATTATACTTACATATCGGATCCGAAAATAGGTTATTTAGCCGCTAAGTAACTATACAACGATATAATTTTATAACCAAATTTGGATAATTATCAAAACAAGGCCTCTTATAAAACACTTTATACAAAAATAAGGTAATAATATCTCGCCTTTTGAAAATACGGATTTTTATCGATCTATAAAGTGATTAACGTATCAAAAATTTCACGCCGGGACTCGTACAGGTCAAACCGTGCACCGGATCGAAAAAGTCAAAACACGAAAAGTGTTCAAAATTATCATATTAGGTTAGGAAGGAAATTTTGGAAGAGTGTCGGGTTGTCAAAACACAAAAACGATTGAAGTGGGACGATTTCTGATTCCAAAAAGTAATTTTATATTTACGTAAAAATAATCATTATTAATTTTACAAATTCTTATAAAATCATATAATAATCCAAAAATTACCAGAAAAATATCAAAATTATCTATATGTAATACTGGATAATTAAAAATTAAAATATCCTAATTTTATCAGATATCAACACCCAAATATTTATACCAATCATCAAATAATTCACCAAAATTCACATAATAATCAAATAATAAATATTTATTGATAAAAATAATTACATAATATTTCTCGGACGTTACATCCTTCCCCCCTTAAAAGGATTCTGTCCTCAGAATCATGCTAAGGAACAGGCCATGATATTTTTCGAGCATCTTACTTAAAATTTCTCAAAACTCATCATTTTCACCACCACTCAACAGTCTTTTGCCAATATCAACATCAATCAGTTGCTCATACATCCTAATTCAAATTTACATTTCATACATATGGAGCTAAATTACTCTTCCTGGTTATATACACATAAACGCCTTATGAACTCATTATACTTGTGACAACAGACCAACTCATTCACAATCGATCTATCTATCTCAGTGTTTCAAAGGACTAACTGTAACACCCCCAGATCCGGGGTCGGGGATCCGGGTCGTCACGGTCTTTCTTTCCACAATATCACTTCACTTAATTAATAATAATAACCTTATGTTGTGACCCCACACTAACACACACCACAACCCGTTATAGTCTCAGAGATGAAATTTAAATAAGTACAAGTCTTTGAATCCACAATTTAAAAGTTATTACAACCCAAAATGATTACTTGATAAATTTACAGTTAATTGCCATTATCTGCCACAAGTTATAATTATACATAATTTGATTCTCAAAAATAGAATGCCTGATCTACCAATAGATCTACCTCTGCAGCTATAGCAGCCACAACATCATCGGGAAGACGCGGGACGCTTCCCACGCGCTTGCGCTGGGTCTGCTGGAGTCTGGCCATCTTTCCTAACTGTTGTTGTGTGATGAAGAAATAAAGCAAGAGTGAGCCTTACAGCTCGCAAGATAATATGTAGTGATAACAATAATATAAGTATCTAAATGGATACTTACTAGAATCTTTTATCATAAGTAAGATAATTACTTACTAGATATAAGTAAAAACAAGGGATGAAGTTACCAAATACTTCACTATACTTATATCATTTATAAAGCTACTTGAACTACCACTGTTCAAAGTATAATGAGCTTTCAACAGTTCATCACATAGATGAGACTACAAGACAAGATTTGAATAGATTAAATCTTTAAAATATCATCAAAATAAAATGAAGTTACGAGATACTTCATTTGATGCAAACATCATTTTGAAAACTTGACCCTGCTAACACTCAACAATCGCCCAACCGTAGCCTTTCTATCGAAATGCTCTGGGTAGTGTTGCAGAAATATCCAATTGGATGATGAACTCATTACGGGAGTTTGCCGCACCAGGAAGACCACTTACGATGATCAGTCGTAGTAGTGCAACCCCACCATTTTCTACATGTAGAGGAGAACCTGTCGGATTTACTTGTCAACCGAACACTGAACTCCTAAGGAATGGACCGCCTTAGCGGAACTTCCAGGCCATTTGGGCCAATATAATAAGGCTGGGCCGGCGCCACTCGACCACTTACGCCACTCCTAGTTCAGATGAAATCCATGACTCTGAAACGTAAACCTCGTTCCCCCTTTCCCCAAGTAGAAACTTGTTGATACGGCTCCACCAAGAAGTCGTATCTAGTTGGAAAGGAGAACTCACCGATATTTCCCAGGCGATGCCTGTTAATGGATTAACTTGTTCCAAGAATTTTACTTCCCGAGTGTTGGGTAAGTAATCGATTCATTTAACAAAATAGCAACCTTGTTGCGAATATAAAACACACCACAGAGCCGGATCCCTCAGGTTTTGAGCGAGTATTTAAATCCCCTTCGAAAGGAGGATCTTAAATATAAAAATGAGTTTTGGGATCCGCTCTAACTTTTAAAAAATCATTTTGAAGACTCGCAAAACATTTTTAAGAATGTTTGGAGTCATAAGCCCTCGAATGAATATTCCAATAATATTCAGATAAATAAATAAAAGGGTCATAAGCCCTCGAATGAATATTCAAATAATATTCAATAAATAATATAAAAGAGTCATAAGCCCTCGAATGAATATTCAAATAATATTCAGATAAATAAATAAAAGGGTCATAAGCCCTCGAATGAATATTCAAATAATATTCAGATAAAAAATAAAAGGAGTCATAAATCCCCGAATGAATATTCAAAATAATATTCAATAAATAATATAAAAGAGTCATAAGCCCTCGAATGAATATTCAAAATAATATTCATTTAATATAAAGGAGTCATACGCCTTCGAATAATATTCGAAATAATATTCAATAATAAAATAAAGTTAAAGTTATCGAATAAACCTTATTCGATTAATAATTTTGAAAACTATGACCATATATATATATATAAGTATATATATATATATTTATATCCATATATACAAAATCTACTCGGGATCCTCGACTCCCGGTTTTAGAAAATATTTTCACCTTCGGGTCCCTGTACTAAGGGTATATGCAAATTACCGCTATCCTCTAGCATAGGTATTATCAACTGAATCAACAAATATATATATGGCAAGAATACGAAACAGGCATGCATATATATATACCATAGCAGCATGCTTCAATATATTGCATCATTTGCTAATTAACCAACATGCATCTATCGCAAGATAATGCAAATACATATATTCATCACAACAACAGTTATAACGGGTAGAAAACTTGCCTGAGCGACTTGGGGTGATAAAAGGCTCGGGACGAATCTGGTAACCTATAAATAATAAGTAAGTTGGTATTAAACCAAAGTCACTTGTAAATCTATACTTTAACTAACTTAGACTCTAACGCTTGTTTTGCGCTTATTGATTCTCTTAAGTCACTCGAGTACTCTCGGCTCCACCATTTTTAATAAATTAACCATTACGAGTTTTAAAGCGATTCCTTCGCGAGTGTCTTACCAACTGCCTAACACTCTTACCATAATTGTTTCATACATTAATTAACCCTTTTTGGTCTTTAACCTATGTTTCAAAGTAAGGCGAGGGGAAATGATTCGTTCGCGAAATGCCGTTACTTGAAACGGTCGTTTCTCCTAAACCGTACATCGGAATCAAACGAACTACATATCAAAACGAAGCTCGTAACATGAACTATCTAAACATGGCAATGGTCATAATCTAGCAGGGAGTTCTCGGGTCCAAATGTTATGAACAAAAGCAGTCTAAAGTAAATCGAACATTACGACGGCTATGTTTACGCGATTACCAATGTTTAAACTACTCCAATTAACCACCAACCAACTCATAACCATCAATACAACAAAACTTCACCGAAACCATACCACATCAGTCCATAATCTCCAAGGTTTTCAACTCAAACAACCACAATCAAGACCTATGAACTATAATCAAGCTTCAATTACCAAAATACTTCCAAATCAAACCAAACTACTAATAATCACAATCCATGCTTCTCATTTCACAAAACCAACCATTAAACTTACTAACAAATAAAGTAAAGGCTAGGGTTTGAAGTTTATACCTTCCTTGGGAGGTGTTAAGTTGCTAGGAAGCCTTAGGGAGCCTCCTACAAGCTTGATCTTTCCAAAGAAATCAAGAACACAAAGTTAGGCTTTGAAGTTTCTAAAAGTCCGATTTAAAGAACTGTAAAAATGAGGGTCTTACCATGATTATTTGGACGAGACTTGTGAACAAGAGTTGTAGGTCATCTCAATACCTTTCCAATGAGCTATAGAACACAATATTTGAGTGAGAAATGAAGGAGATACAGCAGTTTTAGTGTGCTGGTTCTGTTTTGGCCGAGAGCATGAAGAACAATGCCTTGGTTTCTTTTTGATTTTGATGAAAATGATTTGCTTGGCTTGGTTGGTTTGATTTTTGTGTTTGTTTTAGTAAATTACCTAGTTGCCCTTGATTTTGTGTGGTTAAAAAGCCACCACATCTCCTTCCTTCCCATGTCATGCTTGTGTCATCCTCATGATGTCATCCTCCCCTCCTTGTCCTCTTCTCATTGGTTGGGTGACATCATCCTCTCTAATCCCTTTGATTAACTTCCTAATTATTTGCCTAATGACCGCTGATCTGTTATACTGTTCGCTTAACTTTCGTTTTCGTTTATCGTTTGAGGGATCATACCCGGGATCTTATTACTTAGGTTCCCTTAACCTTTCTCAATACATTATATTCCTTTTTATGATCCTCTATTATAATCCTTTAATTTAAATCCTTTTATCCTGTTACCTTATACTCAATTCTTTCCGTATCTATTGGATTTCCGGGAAAAATCAAAGTGTTCGGATTTGGATTCTGACGATCTTTACATATACTTATATCCCATATAAAGTACTAATAAAATCTCAGAATATCCATATCAGAACCCCTATATAGTGTGGCATGAAAAGTTTTCTCATTCAGCAAAAACACTATTCATAAGGGTTTCAAAATTTCCCAAAAATTGGGGTTATTACAGTCTCCCCTCCTTAAAAGGATTCCGTCCCGGAATCAGATAGAAAATGAATTGGGATACTTTCTTAGCATTACACTTTCTAACTCTCAAATAAATTTTCCCACATTGTGGTTTTTCCATCAAACTCTGAATAGTTTGATAACCCTTCTCCTAAGCACTTGTTCCCTTTTCACTCTACAACCCTTCCTGGTTGCTCCATATAGGTTACGTCGGGTTGCATATCTATGCGCTCATATGCCCCTATTTATCTGGCATCTGAATTACACTTCCTTAACACTGATACGTGAGACACGTTACGACCTGCTACATGTTCGGGGTTAGGGCTAGCTCCTATGCTATCCTCCCAATACGTCTTAATATATCCAAGGGTCCAACAATTCGTGGACTTAGCTTTCATTTCTTTCCGAGCCTCATCCTTCCTTTCCAAGGAAATACCTATAACAACACTAGGTCCCCTATTTCATACTCTTTTTCCTTTCGTGTCAAATCAAAATACTTATCATGTCCATCTTGGGCTACTACCAGCCGTCCTCTGATTAGATCTATCATATCCTTGGTCCTTTGGACTACTGCGGGTCCGAGCATCTTGCGCTCTACAACTTCATCCTAACATAAGGGAGATCGACATTGTCTTCCCTCAAGGATCTCATAAGGTGATACCTCAATACTGACATATGATCTATTGTCGTAAGAAAACTCAACCCGTGTTAAGTGATCATTCCAATTTCTTTCAAGTCTATTGCACAGACTCTCATTATAGCTTTTAGCATTAGAGCTTTTGCTTCTCACTACCCATCCTTTTTCCCAGTTCGTAGTCGCTACTATCTTCCGTTCCTAATATTATACTAGTTATACTTTTGCTCGTTAGCGTTCTATAACCTTTTAATAACCACGTCAACCTTAGTATCACGAATGTGTTTCCATTCCGAATACTACCACAACTTTATTACTCCTTTTTCAGCTATTTCTATTTCCCAAAGTTTGATCAATCATATAGAAGTAAAAGAATTTGTTGAGAGATCACTATGATCATGAACACTTGTTATCTCGCATAGTTAGTACAGAAGGTGGCCAGCCTTTAGTACTTGACAAGCAATTAAACAATAGTTGGTATCCTACTAGGCTTCTATCACACAGATAGACAGTCATTCGGCAATACCTCCCCTTCTGGAAGGGTTGTTCTTCTCAACTTACATGAAATGAAAAGAAGAGAAAAGAACGAACTAAAGAGAATTGTATATATAAAAAAAAATATACTGCCACAAAATATCTGGCTTGGAACCTACCTCTGAACTATAGAGGTTTGTCATAGGAGAACAAAACATATATGTATTTATATCAACATCAAGTATTATAGCATCCTATTTCACATGCCTAAATATTTTTGCTATTCCGTCCATCATTCTATGGACCCATGCTCTTCCTCGAGCTTATACACAATCACCTTTGAAACTCCCTCGACATCGAAAATCGAATCTGGGATCTCATTCTATACATCATCGTTACTAGAATTCTATGCTTGCACCGCAACCTTCCTCGTATAATAATACGACTCTCTATCGATAAGAAAGAATAATAATTCACTAGGTAGATACTCTACTTAATTAGTCTATCAATGATAACTTATACACTACCACGACCCGATTAGTGGTACTCAATCTCAACACCCATTCCAATACAACTCTCACGGTTGTAATCAGCTCATTACTCGCAGAATCATTGTTGCCTTACTATGGTCCACCACTGACCTACTGTAGTCATTCATTTTCCATGAAGTCTTAATAGCTAACCATACGGAGTCCATACATCTCGTATCTAATTCTCCTAAGGAGTTAACATAACCACCAATCATAATTCATGAAGAACACTCCAAACTCTGACGTACTTTCATGACATGAAGTAGATAAAATTGCAGAAGAGTTTCAATCAAAGCAACGATAGCAGGTTCATACCATTCTTAATCATATGCCTTAAATAGAAGACTTAACTCAAAGGTTCGTCTAGTCCTTTTTGAAACATGGTCCTGGCTTATCTCAAGATAGGACCTCCTAAGATAGATAGCCCGCTCATGGCGATTACACGAATTAAACCTTTACCAACTACTATTACGGTTGGGTATTGCACAGTCATCAGAAGGAATGTCAATCTTCCAAACCATAATACAACCTTCACAGTTTTAACCATCCTCACTGTATTATTTTGGCACTAACGCCTATAATTATCCTCTTACCTTTAAAGTGCCGGCCACCTCTTTGGCCTTTCCTGATAGTAAAATTTCCTTACAGTCAATTTCATTTTAACCACTTTCACAAATTTTCTACCCTATTTCCGATCACTGCTTGAGTGAAGATGTTTTCCTTAAAATCTGATAAGAAAAAAAAATCACCATTTTTCCATAAGTTATTGCCTCAGTCTTTAGAGGTTAATCACTGTCATGACTGACTCTCAATCATAATTAGAACATCTTTTATCTTAAGTCCTAATTTCCCTGAATAATTTCGACCATTACTGGTTCGATCCATACTTTCTCGTGGTTTAACACGTGCCCCACTTGGCAACACTATAATTACGTCATATTTCCTTTATCCACATTTCTAATTTTGAGAATTTTGAATATTACCTTTCTCCTTGTAAAACCTCTAAGGTTATCCTTGAATCGTTCCTCCTGTATTCCCTAGATACAGGGCATATCAAAATTCCATATACTAATACTAGAATCATTGTCTATATACTTTTGAAAAAAAAATTCTCCACTGATTCTTTAAAGGTTGTTATTACCTTAATCCTTTCCAATTCATACTGTCAAATTTCATACTATCCCTATTAAGGGTGAAATGCCAACCTTTATGCATTCCCCTAGGATTCATTTTAAGTTACCGATGTTCTATCCTTAATTCCACCTTTGAAAAGGTACATGCATCCATCCATGGATAAACCAAGTCATATATCCTTGATAGATTATCTTTTTCATCATTCCCACCTCGATAGTCTATACCTAACTTCATAATAGCATCCTTATTCAAATTGAGGTCAATCCATATGGCTTCCAAAAGATAACAATGGTCATCCGCTTTTCTTTCCTGATTTGGTAATGATAACATGGATGTTCTGGAAGATATTGGTCATGTTCAACATGAACTTCTTCTTAATAATTCCTTATTTACTTTTGTTGTTTATCTCAACAGTCACCTCAATGTTGGGATATCTTTCATACCTGGCGTCTCCCTTTCTGGGTATCATACCACCGGTCTTACACTTCACATTCTTAAAGGTCACTTCCTTCATCCAATTTTTCCTAATTTCTTACTTCCTTGTCTCCCCAGTCTATCCGCGTCTCATTATTTATCCTTCGAACTATTTCAAGGTTTCCTCGAATCCTCCCAACTTACAGGGGATAAAATATATGTATCTCTTATTCCTTCAACCATCAATTTAACTCATGGTGAATCACCCTCATCCTGACGATTACATACTTTTTTATTTCTATTGCTACGAGTCTTTAGGATTTCCTCATACCCAACTTCCTTATCATTCCTCAAACTCTATTGCCTTTATATTCCTTTCCACTTCAGTTTCTTTTTATTTTCCTTTCTCTTATCATTATTTCATGAACCAACACAACATAAGCATTGATTTCAAATATCCCGTCATTCTGGATTCGTGTCCTCAGAACGAATCTTGATAACTTTTAAAACTTAGATTCATAATTCATCATACTCATCCGCTTTTGTTCTAGCTCCAAAGCTTTTACACTACCTCCATAACCTTGGGAAGTACTTTCCCGAAAATAATTATCTGAACTTAAATCAGTTTATTATAATCTCTTGCTCCGTGCCTTCCTTGGCCTTTCACCAGCGGGTGGCCTCTCTCTTAGGACGGTAAGTGACAAAAATAGTCTTTTGTGATTCGTCAATCATTTAGAATCTCAAATAATTCCTGTATTTCCTTTAGCCAGGCTCTTGCCTCGACTGGGTCAGCTTGTTCCTTGGAACTCTGAGAGCTTAGCGACTTAAAGGTCCTGAAAGAATTTCTCACCGCATTGTTTCCTCAGGGTGGTGGTTGGGGATAATAGTCTAAGTTCTGTCTAGACTGGTCCATAAATTGTTGTATAGGAGTACCATCTCGGGTCTCCTTTCCTTACTCGACTTTCTGTTTCCTTAGTATGAAATGTTTCAACCTTCTCCCATAATCGGGGTTATCTTATATATTAAAAACCTTGTTTTCCACTCTATTATGTTATGGGTTCTTTCTTTCTTGATGGCAACCTCCCTGACTATCACATTCAGGGTTTGCCCTAAATCTTATTCCTCAAACTATGGCCCTCATCTAAGTTCTCGTCCTTAAGCTCTTGAACTTTTGGAACCCAATTTCTGTAGGAACACCTCACTATCCCCTTATCATCTTTCTCGGTGTGGATCTCTTCTCCAGTCATTGACTCTCTGCCTTCATTCATCACTTTTTTTGGCACAATATGTTCTTTTCCAAAAATTCGGCCTGTATTGCAATCTCAAACAGCTTTTCGGTACCGGCTCCGGTTACCTTCACTTCTATTTCCATTTTCTCAAAATCTCTTATAAACTATCCCAAAGACATTATCATCCCGGGTCTCTCCTTTTTACTAAGGGCATCAGCCACCACATTGGCTTTCCCCGAATGATAAAGAATCTCCCAATCATAATTCTTGATTAGCTCTAACCGCCTCCTCTGGCGTATGTTGAGCTCTTTCTACGTAAAAATGTACTAGAGCTCCTATGGTTTGTGTAAATCTTGCACTTCTCTCCATACAAGTAGTGCCTCCAATCTTTAGGGAAAAACTATTGCCACGAGCCCAAGCTCATGGGTGGGGATATCGAATTTTATATTCCCTTAATTGTCTTGACGCGTACGAGATTACCTTGCTGTGCTGTATATGAAGCACCCTAATTCCTTATACGAAGCGTCACTACACATCACAAAATCTCATTTTCCATTCGGCAACGCCAACATAGGGAACGTCACCAACCTTTGCTTCGGTTCTTAAAAGTTGTTCTCGCATTTCTCTGTCCATTCGAACTTCTCAGTCTTACGAGTAAGCCGCGTTAAAGGGGCTACTATCTTTACAAACTTGAACGAACCTCCGGTAGTGACCGGCCAATCCTACCTCTGGTAGTTTCCCTAACCATGGTCATCAATTCCTCAGTGGTCCTTTATTCATTCTTGTCAGGATCCTCCACGGGATCCTCCTCAGCAACAATCCCTTCTAGGACAACATCCTCAACCGCTACATCCTCAATATGAACATCATCTGGTCCTGCGTTAGGATGCTCTATCGGATCCACAATCCGATCTCCAATTAGTAATAAAACATCATCGCGTTGTTGCTCCTCAACCTCAGGGTTCGGAGTCCCGCTACCATATACGATAACGAACTACGCTTCTATCACGATATTTATAAGGGTTCCCATAAGGGTTTTAACTGTCAGTACTACGTTAGGTAGCCCGACTATGAACTTGGCAAGAGTTCTTATTATCTTAGTTATTATCTTAACGTCACATCATCTCTGAGGTTTATAACGCTTAGCTCTGATACCATTTCTGTAACACCCCCAGATCCGGGGTCGGGGATCCGGGTCGTCACGGTCTTTCTTTCCACAATATCACTTCACTTAATTAATAATAATAACCTTATGCTGTGACCCCACACTAACACACACCACAACCCGTTATAGTCTCAGAGATGAAATTTAAATAAGTACAATCTTTGAATCCACAATTTAAAAGTTATTACAACCCAAAATGATTACTTGATAAATTTACAGTTAATTGCCATTATCTGCCACAAGTTATAATTATACATAATTTGATTCTCAAAAATAGAATGCCTGATCTACCAATAGATCTACCTCTGCAGCTATAGCAGCCACAACATCATCGGGAAGACGCGGGACGCTTCCCACGCGCTTGCGCTGGGTCTGCTGGAGTCTGGCCATCTTTCCTAACTGTTGTTGTGTGATGAAGAAATAAAGCAAGAGTGAGCCTTACAGCTCGCAAGATAATATGTAGTGATAACAATAATATAAGTATCTAAATGGATACTTACTAGAATCTTTTATCATGAGTAAGATAATTACTTACTAGATATAAGTAAAAACAAGGGATGAAGTTACTAAATACTTCACTATACTTATATCATTTATAAAGCTACTTGAACTACCACTATTCAAAGTATAATGAGCTTTCAACAGTTCATCACATAGATGAGACTACAAGACAAGATTTGAATAGATTAAATCTTTAAAATATCATCAAAATAAAATGAAGTTACGAGATACTTCATTTGATGCAAACATCATTTTGAAAACTTGAC
This sequence comes from Apium graveolens, assembly GCF_009905375.1. NCBI lineage: Eukaryota > Viridiplantae > Streptophyta > Magnoliopsida > Apiales > Apiaceae > Apium > Apium graveolens. Next base: position 186,793,415 of record NC_133650.1, read on the forward strand.
CCTGCTAACACTCAACAATCGCCCAACCGTAGCCTTTCTATCGAAATGCTCTGGGTAGTGTTGTAGAAATATCCAATTGGATGATGAACTCATTACGGGAGTTTGACGCGCCAGGAAGACCACTTACGATGATCAGTCGTAGTAGTGCAACCCCACCATTTTCTACATGTAGAGGAGAACCTGTCGGATTTACTTGTCAACCGAACACTGAACTCCTAAGGAATGGACCGCCTTAGCGGAACTTCCAGGCCATTTGGGCCAATATAATAAGGCTGGGCCGGCGCCACTCGACCACTTACGCCACTCCTAGTTCAGATGAAATCCATGACTCTGAAACGTAAACCTCGTTCCCCCTTTCCCCAAGTAGAAACTTGTTGATACGGCTCCACCAAGAAGTCGTATCTAGTTGGAAAGGAGAACTCACCGATATTTCCCAGGCGATGCCTGTTAATGGATTAACTTGTTCCAAGAATTTTACTTCCCGAGTGTTGGGTAAGTAATCGATTCATTTAACAAAACAGCAACCTTGTTGCGAATATAAAACACACCACAGAGCCGGATCCCTCAGGTTTTGAGCGAGTATTTAAATCCCCTTCGAAAGGAGGATCTTAAATATAAAAATGAGTTTTGGGATCCGCTCTAACTTTTAAAAAATCATTTTGAAGACTCGCAAAACATTTTTAAGAATGTTTGGAGTGATGCTGATTTAACAAAATAAATCAGTCCCAATATATTAGAAAATATCTGAATATTATTATTTAAATAATATTTCCATAAAGAATAATCTTTATAAAAAATAATTGAAGTAGAAGTTTTGAAACTTATACTTGAAATGAATATTAAATATCCAAAGATATACCTATACGAAAGTACTATCTTTATTTGAATAATCAAAAGTGAGTTTGATTATCGACACCTTATTCTTTAATAAAATAAAGAATATATCTCAGCAAATAATCGGAGTCATAGATCCTCAAATGAATATTCAAATAATATTCATTAAATAATATAAACTGAGTCATAAGCCCTCGAATGAATATTCAAATAATATTCAATAAATAATATAAAAGAGTCATAAGCCCTCGAATGAATATTCAAATAATATTCAGATAAATAAATAAAAGGGTCATAAGCCCTCGAATGAATATTCAAATAATATTCAATAAATAATATAAAAGAGTCATAAGCCCTCGAATGAATATTCAAATAATATTCAGATAAATAAATAAAAGGGTCATAAGCCCTCGAATGAATATTCAAAATAATATTCAGATAAATAAATAAAAGGAGTCATAAATCCCCGAATGAATATTCAAAATAATATTCAATAAATAATATAAAAGAGTCATAAGCCCTCGAATGAATATTCAAAATAATATTCATTTAATATAAAGGAGTCATACGCCTTCGAATAATATTCGAAATAATATTCAATAATAAAATAAAGTTAAAGTTATCGAATAAACCTTATTCGATTAATAGTTTTGAAAACTATGACCATATATATATATATATAAGTATATATATATATATATATATATATATATATATATTTATATCCATATATACAAAATCTACTCGGGATCCTCGACTCCCGGTTTTAGAAAATATTTTCACCTTTGGGTCCCTGTACTAAGGGTATATGCAAATTACCGCTATCCTCTAGCATAGGTATTATCAACTGAATCAACAAATATATATATGGCAAGAATACGAAACAGGCATGCATATATATATACCATAGCAGCATGCTTCAATATATTGCATCATTTGCTAATTAACCAACATGCATCTATCGCAAGATAATGCAAATACATATATTCATCACAACAACAGTTATAACGGGTAGAAAACTTGCCTGAGCGACTTGGGGTGATAAAAGGCTCGGGACGAGTCTGGTAACCTATAAACAATAAGTAAGTTGGAATTAAACCAAAGTCACTTGTAAATCTATACTTTAACTAACTTAGACTCTAACGCTTGTTTTGCGCTTATTGATTCTCTTAAGTCACTCGAGTACCCTCGGTTCCACCATTTTTAATAAATTAACCATTACGAGTTTTAAAGCGATTCCTTCGCGAGTGTCTTACCAACTGCCTAACACTCTTACCATAATTGTTTCATACATTAATTAACCCTTTTTGGTCTTTAACCTATGTTTCAAAGTAAGGCGAGGGGAAATGATTCGTTCGCGAAACGCCGTTACTTGAAACGGTCGTTTCTCCTAAACCGTACATCGGAATCAAACGAACTACATATCAAAACGAAGCTCGTAACATGAACTATCTAAACATGGCAATGGTCATAATCTAGCAGGGAGTTCTCGGGTCCAAATGTTATGAACAAAAGCAGTCTAAAGTAAATCGAACATTACGACGGCTATGTTTACGCGATTACCAATGTTTAAACTACTCCAATTAACCACCAACCAACTCATAACCATCAATACAACAAAACTTCACCGAAACCATACCACATCAGTCCATAATCTCCAAGGTTTTCAACTCAAACAACCACAATCAAGACCTATGAACTATAATCAAGCTTCAATTACCAAAACACTTCCAAATCAAACCAAACTACTAATAATCACAATCCATGCTTCTCATTTCACAAAACCAACCATTAAACTTACTAACAAATAAAGTAAAGGCTAGGGTTTGAAGTTTATACCTTCCTTGGGAGGTGTTAAGTTTCTAGGAAGCCTTAGGGAGCCTCCTACAAGCTTGATCTTTCCAAAGAAATCAAGAACACAAAGTTAGGCTTTGAAGTTTCTAAAAGTCCGATTTAAAGAACTGTAAAAATGAGGGTCTTACCATGATTATTTGGACGAGACTTGTGAACAAGAGTTGTAGGTCATCTCAATACCTTTCCAATGAGCTATAGAACACAATATTTGAGTGAGAAATGAAGGAGATACAGCAGTTTTAGTGTGCTGGTTCTGTTTTGGCCGAGAGCATGAAGAACAATGCCTTGGTTTCTTTTTGATTTTGATGAAAATGATTTGCTTGGCTTGGTTGGTTTGATTTTTGTGTTTGTTTTAGTAAATTACCTAGTTGCCCTTGATTTTGTGTGGTTAAAAAGCCACCACATCTCCTTCCTTCCTATGTCATGCTTGTGTCATCCTCATGATGTCATCCTCCCCTCCTTGTCCTCTTCTCATTGGTTGGGTGACATCATCCTCTCTAATCCCTTTGATTAACTTCCTAATTATTTGCCTAATGACCGCTGATCTGTTATACTGTTCGCTTAACTTTCGTTTTCGTTTATCGTTTGAGGGATCATACCCGGGATCTTATTACTTAGGTTCCCTTAACCTTTCTCAATACATTATATTCCTTTTTATGATCCTCTATTATAATCCTTTAATTTAAATCCTTTTATCCGGTTACCTTATACTCAATTCTTTCCGTATCTATTGGATTTCCGGGAAAAATCAAAGTGTTCGGATTTGGATTCTGACGATCTTTACATACACTTATATCCCTTATAAAGTACTAATAAAATCTCAGAATATCCATATCAGAACCCCTATATAGTGTGGCATGAAAAGTTTTCTCATTCAGCAAAAACACTATTCATAAGGGTTTCAAAATTTCCCAAAAATTGGGGTTATTACACTAACTTAATTTACACTAATCTTCTTTTCTTTCTAATTCCAATAATTTGCGCTAATGAATGCCTTCCATTTTGACTGACTATTCTACATTACTTCTTATGTCTCTTTCCATTCGATTAGCCTGACCTATGATCATTTTCAATCGTGTTCGAGAATCTTTAATCGATCTCTTGTACTTTTCATTCATCTGCATTCGATATACTGAGCTCCTGGCATCTTTTGCTTCAAAATGTCCTACATCTATTCAAAAGCTTAGACTTCAAGGAAAAATTTCAACAATTACATTTAACTTACTACTTAAAAGTATATCCCAATTTCTTTTCAACCACTATCAAGTATATTTATCGAGTGAGAATCTCTTACTATCTGAAAGGAAATATATTAATTTGGAACGGAATGAATCATAACTTTATTCAAAACCCGGTCTCTTGGTACTAATACTCATTTTTTATTATATCAAATTAGATATCAATACGAACTTTGATGCTCACAACGTCCCATACTGAAGTCAACATCAATCATTTGTATTAATACCACCTTTGATATCTAACAACAAAGTAAGTATCAACATAACCCAGAAGACGGATCAAAACATATTCTTCAATTTCTAACTTTTCCTATTCCTTTATCCACTCCCCAGCAATCTAAGTGACATTCACTCTTTCTTTTCTATCCAAGACATATGTCTCTAAATGGATCTTGCTTGGTTGGTAATTAACCATACCTCTGTAGCTCATAATCAATTATGACCAGAGTTCATACCTTTGAAGCTTAGAACGCAGTTGCTACTTTTCAACCCTCGACAGGCATATCTTCAGACATTCAACTTGGTCTTCCTTAGTCCTTGAATGGGTGAAGATGTTATCAATAAATACAATTACACTATCCAAATACTCCTGATACACTATGTTCATTTAATCTTCAAACCTACAATTAATGTGTAACCTCATATCTCCATTCTTTCTTTTTCTATGACCACTGTTGTGCATAGCGCGAAACACTCCTTATCTCATTATTCCTTTATTCTAGATTCCTGAAGTTTCATTGACTCATTAATTCATCTCTACTGGACCATATGATACTGGGCTATTGACACCAGCTCGACTTTGTGCATTAACCAATGAGACATTTCACCGTATATTTCAAGGTAGCCTTGGTAAATCATCTGTTAGAACTTTAATCCTAAAAAATTCCAACATGAGATTCATTGTAACGTTCTTCTCTAACCATTCGCCACTAATACCTTTGTTTAATCTTCCCTGCTTATACGCATTCTTGGAACGAATTCTTATCTCCAATTATCGGCATTTAACTTCATTCTCCTATCAGTTCCGGCACAACCAACGTTCACAACTTGCGTATATCCTGAATTATTTTATAAAATTCCTTTATCATTCTTTTGATTCCACTTCTTTTCTTAATTAGTTCTCCATTTTCATTATTCATTATCTCTTTTAAACATAAGGGATCTCTTTTTATTGACAATATTAATCTGTTCATTATTAGATAAGCCATTTCTGGAGCTTACACTGGAATGAAGGCTTTTATTTATAATATTTAAATTCTTACTAACAAAATTATTAAAATTCATCGATAGCGATTTTCTTAACCTCACTTAAATCATCACTGATCGCATAATTGGCTTTCTCCCACTGATCAACATTTCTTTTTCTCGAGTTCACATGCGGACTTCGTTAGTCTCTGTCTTAAATCAGATACTTGTATTTGGGAGTTTCCCAGTACTTCACAGCAACTTCTATTCAATCATAATTTGACAAGGATGTACATTCACGTCCTTCATGGAGTATTATTACAGAGGGTAATATTTCTTTGCTCTATCTTGGATCTTCAGTTCTTGCAAATGTTCTCTCCACTAATTTACAGTATCTTCCATTAAATCATCATTCAATATGGGTGTACATCCAAGTCCTTCCTGGAACGCTATTACAGATGATAGAATCTCTTTGCTTTATTTTGAACCTTCAGTTCTTGAAAATATTCTTCTCACTAGCATGTACCAATAACTTTCTATTCCTCTTGTCTATTGAAAAGGCGTATTCATCTAGATAAAATCTCGCGCAGGCTTGCAGTAACAACACGCTACATTTACTAAATTTCCAACTTCTGCTGATGCCATTACTTCCTCCAAATTGCTAATTGCTTTGATTTCGGATCTGAAAATCATGTCAGAATTTGACTTAATCTAATTGGAATTGATCTCCATTTAACTGATCATTAGTTGGTAAAGTTAATCAATTAACTCTTTTAATTGATCAATTAAACCAAGTGAAGACTAGCTAAATGAAATCAAAGGCCAATTACATAGAGTCGATTTAGTCATAACAACTTTTTCCAGGAACCAAGATCGTAATCATTTAGAGTACTGATGAGAACGACAATATACTTCTTTATCCTTAAAGGTAGGGTAAATTCTGAGAATTTGGGCAACACTTCCCCTATACCATCTACTACCAGTCAGACTCAATCTGACATCATCAATCAACCAAATCATCCACAATCATATCCACCCACTTCCATCAACCATATTCATCAATTCAACCCAATTCAAAATACGTCACGCTGATAATCACATTTACTATTGTCTTGACATAGCATGCATTACTTTTAATCGGACTAAAATTTTACCTTTTCTCAGTTCTTTTAGAATATTACAGAATATTATTAATGAACTTAAGATTAACCTGTTGTTTTTCAAAAACTTTATTTCATGATTTTCTTTAACTTATTTATTTCCATTACTAATTGCATATAGTTACTTTTAAGAATGATGTCGCATCCTTCGACTAACCACACCAATCCTCTATCTTTGACGATACACACTCAATTTCATTAACTACTCTGTTTATCTTTTAATATGTTGTCACACCCCAACTTAAACAGCAAATTAAATATAACTATCACAATAAATAAATAAACATACCCAAATCCAAGATCTTACAGTTTAGGGCTTGGAACAGCCCAACACTACCATCTATTATAACTGATTTTAAATACCGTGTCCTCACACAAACTACTATCACTTATTCTACCTAAGCTCAAACATAAGAATCAACATCACAGGTCTTACGGGCAGTCTGCTTGAATCTAACCATAGCTGCTAGCTGTAATATCAGGGTAAAGCAAGGAGTGAGCCAAATGCTCAACAAGTGCTAAACAATACGATACAAATCATAAATTGAGATATATATTAAAGAATGTCAATGGGAAGACATAACCAGTGATAACGAGAGATAAAACTTTGGGTGATGGCATCATTCCATTTGTATCAAAACAATTTCAAAATCATATCTTAATCAAAATCATTTTATGACGCTACAGATTACAGCCAGTGATCAGCCGCGAAGTAATCCCGAACCTCGCTGGGTTCTAAAACATTAATGGGAATATCTAGGCAACTTTTAAGCCTAATATAAGTGTGGAAAGGACTCGCGTCTCAGTCCAGATCCACTATTCAAAGAAAACATTTATCCCCCTTTGGGACTGAAAACCCACATTTTATTTATTTCAAAAACTGATGCCGATTTATAACAAAATCTCTTTTACAGTGAACATTTTTTTCTTTTTTTTATCAAGGGATTATAGATCAACTCAAAACACGGGAAATATGGTACTAAATCTCAGGGCCATGATTCACAAAACCATACTTTATTAAAGTAACTGAATGGTTTTCATATATCAAAGATTAGACAAGGGGATTTAGTGAGGCTATTGGATATTATAAAGGGTAATATCAAATTGGGCTTAAAGCAATGGTTTCTCATCAAGGTTCAAGTGCTGAATCATCAAGAAGATAAGCTTCATGAATACTAAGGGTGTTAAGGTATGCAGAAATGATCTTTAACTCAGGATATATCAGAATTGTCAAGCTTCAGGATAAGAAAGAGGAGTATCAATCAATGAGGAATCACTTTGATAAGTATCTGGCTTTTAGGGTTCAAGGTAATGTTCTATAGGGGTTCAAGTATCAGGATGAGATATCAATACTTAGGAATCATCAGCATGTAAATCAAGAGAATCAACCAAGAGTTATAATTACCCTTTCTTTTATCCTGGCATTCGAATTACTTTAATATACTATCATGATAAGACTTTTGAACTACTTGCAATACGTACTCAAGGGTTCATGGCATTTCAAGGATAAACATAAGGAACGCTTGACTTAAATATATATATATATATATATATATATATATCAAAATGACTCAGGATAATTGCAGCAATGCATGAACTATTAGCAGTAAATATGAGGGACAAGTTGAATCACTTGCCTCGAGAAAGGCTGGTCTGGTCTGACTGGTAGGAGCAACAACTGGAGCTTCACTCGACCTTTATGACAATTTTTCCCTCGTCTCGAGATCCTACATAAATAATAATAATCCTCATTATAATATACTCTCACCAACTTAACCTATTTACAACCCGAATTTAAACACGGATGGCACTTAGGCCTATATGCACTTAATTTATATTCACCTTTAATTTATAGTTGCACACACATAGTCACATAATCACATATCATATATTAATACCAAATAACACCATATACACCATAATGCAACACTAGGCTTGGATGATCTCGATCCCCCAACGTAAGTCACTTGGTCGCTAAACTAGACAAAGTCTTCAAATTTTGGCTTCCTAACTCGATGTGCGATGTGCATTTACTAAGCTATCCAATACCTATTGACCCTCACTTGTGCCTTTTATTCTAATGACCTTATACTATTTTACAACTATGGTGGTCAGCCTAAATCTCACTCCTAAGTGTTCTAAAACCATGTGCTAAGTGAAAGTGTTCACTGGTGCAAATTTCAGAATGACAACTATGGTTTCTTGAGTGCATTTGACACCCTTAAACTATAGTTTTTCTTTAAAACTCTTACACAAGACTCTCCTGACCTAAGGGAATCTCCCAAACTTGATGTGGCTCAAGGGCCTTGCTTGGGCCTTCTTGGGCCTAAGCTTAAAGTCCATGGTTCCCCTGTTTTCCTACGCATAAAACACCCTAACTTGAATTAACTTGTGACACATGGTTCTAACTCATATCCTATGAACTATGGTTGGAAAAACTTCTCTGACACTCCATATAACTAAGGCCCAACAGGTCCTAATGAGGGCCTACCCATGACATGGTCAAATCTCCCTATTTCTAAGTTGTAACAAAACTGTCCCCTGCTGGACAGATTTTGTTATTCTACTTGTGCACCTAACCAAATGACATGCAAACCTCCAACCAACACCTAAAACCTTTTATATACTCCCAATAATAACTTCTGGTGGCTTGGGCCTCAAATTGCAAATCAATGACATGGTCAAAACTCACTCTAAACCTCAGAGTAATAAACTGATTTTCTGCAGAAACTATAACTCTCCTTTCTCCAAGGTTTTGACTTGACAACTCAACCACCAACAACCCAATACCCAATCCAAGACTTAAACATGGTGATCTAATAAACTAATTCCCTTATACTCAAAATAATCTTGGTGGAGATCATCCTTACCTAAGGTGCAATCATGGCAAAACAAAAGAAACCACATTTCACAACTCACAAATCATCAAGTTTTTGAAACAACAAGTTATGCATTTTATAAAAGATATACACGACTTATTACCATGAATCAAGAAGAATTAATCAATATTAACTCATTATTCCTACCGAAATTAAAGTTTACTAATAAAATATTTCCAAATGATCAAAATCTTATAACATTCTAAATGAAATCCACATGCATGCATGTCTTCAAGTTTTGCAAGCCAAACAACATGTTTTCTAAATATGTTTTACCAAGAAATTTACATGCAAGCCTAGCATGAGCTATATCTAGATGATCACTTAGCATGCAAGGAGTTTCATCTAATTTTTACTACAAAATTCAAGCCATTATCACATAAACATGCAAAAATTGAACAAAGCAACAAGAATGGCCTCAAGAACCATTCATTCGGCTCCCCTATGGTCATGGCTGAATGAAATGGAAGGGAATGGCCATTTAATATCAAGAGTTTTCTTCTCAAGACTTGGCACTTCACCATTCCTTGTAGTCCTCTCAAAAACAACCTTAAACTCACAAGAATCAAGGTTGTACTTTGAGTTTTAACTAAAACCTTAACATGCAACCGTAAAACTTAAACTTCCTACTCAAAACTCTTTAAAATATAAGTGATCATGGCATGGGAAGTAACATTTACTTGTTGTAGAAGGTGGAACTTGATTGAGAAAGAAAGAAAATGGGGAGGGGGTTGATCTCGGCAAAACCCGAGAGTGAGGGGGGAGAAAACCGAGAGTGAGAGAGAGGAGGGAGGGAAGAAAGAGTGTGGTGGTGAGTGATGTGTGAAATGATCATGTCTTTACTTGTTTTATGGTTTTTGTTTTGACAAATGTGAGTGGATATAGGAATTGACATGACCACCCTTCCACTTAAACTTGGATCATTTTGCATGCAAGGGTAAAGGAGGAATTTGGCTAGAAAATAAGAGTTAGTGGGGTGGTAATTGTCTCTTTAGCCCTTTTGGATTGAATAGAAAGGATTTGCATGCAAGGACAACTATTTAATTCTCTAATTATAACAATTAACATTTATAAAGATTTATTTTTATAAAATAAAACACAAGTTCAAAAATTATAAAATTTATACCATAAAATAACTTGGATTTTTAGAAATTTTATGAAACTACTTTTGAATTTTGTGAACAAATAACTTTTAAAAAGATATTAATTCAAGGTTTAAAAATATTCCTTATAAATCAAAAATTAAAGAAATAAATAAATTTTTGCTTTGAAAATTCATATACCACATAACGAAAATTTAAGACGCAGAAATTCTCATTCACACAAGCATACAATAGTTGAATGTATTGGCATTAGGCTTTATAATTACACCAAATTTACAATTAATATTACTCAGAAATACCGGGTGTAACATATGTCACACCCCCAACTTAACAATACATAATATATAACTATTACAATATTTAAAAGAAAGTAAATATAACTGAATCCAAGATCTTACAGTTTAGGGTTTGGAACAGTCCAATACTACCATCTATTACAACTGATTTTAATATCGAGTCCTCACTCAAAACTATCTCTTATTCTACCTGAGCTCGGACATACGCATCAGCGTCACAAGTCTTATGTGCTGTCTGCTTGAATCTAACCATAGCTGCTAGCTGAAATATCAGGGTTAAAGCAAGGAGTGAGCCAAATACTCAACAAGTGCTAAACAATATGATACAAAACATAAATCCAGATATTAAAGATTGAAAATGCGAAGATATAACTAATAATAAGAGATGAAATTTTGGGTGATGGCATCATTTGCTTGAATCAAAACATTTTCAAAATCATATCTTAATCAAAATCATTTTATGACGCTACGGATTACAACCAGTGATCAGCCGCGAAGTAATCCCGAACCTCGCTGGGTTCTAAAACATTAATGGGATCCCTAGGCAACTTTTAAGCCTACAATATAAGTGTGGAAGGGACTGGCATCTCAGTCCAGATCCACTATTCAAGAAAACATTTATCCCCCTTTGGGACTGAAAATCCACATTTTAATCATTTTAAAAACTGATGTCGATTTATAATAAAATCTCTTAAATAGTAAACATTTTTATCGAGGGATTATAGATCAACTTTGAAACACTGGAAATATGTCACGAAATCTCAGAGCCATGATTCACTAGATTTTATTCTATCGGGGTACTTGCACGGTTTCTATTTACAAGGTTTCTGACAAGAAGATTTAGTAGGGTTTTTGGATAATAGGAAGGAGTAATACCAAACTAGGCTTAAAGCAATGATTTTAGACAAGGTATAGGTATTATAGCATCAAGAAAATAAGCATCATTGGTTACAAGTATACTAGAGGTTTTAAGGTATAAAGAAAGTGATCATTAGCTTAAGGTATATTAGGATGTCGAACTTTAGGGTAAGGATAGGGTTATCAAACAATCATGAACAACTTTAAAGAATATCTGGCTTTTAGGTATCAAGGTAAAGTTTCTATTGGGGTTCAAGCATCAGGGTGAGATGTCAAGATTTTAGGAATCAATAGCATGTTAATCAAGAGGATCAATCAAGTATTACAAAAAATCTTTATTTTTATCATGGCATTCCAATTACTTTGATGTACTAGCATGATACGACTTTTGATCTACTTGCAATATGTACTTGAGGGTTCATGGCATTTCTATATAATACGAAGATAGATTTAAGAATCACTTGGTTCAAGTATATCAAGATAACTCAGGATGCTCGCATTATATATATATAGGAACTAACACTACAAGAAAAAAGTCCATAGACATCGCTTTTTGGCCGATGTCTATGCTGTTTCCCAACCGATGTTGATGTCGGTGATGTCTATTCTAGACATCGGTGAATACCCGATGTCTATACTGGATTAGACATCGATTTTAGTTAAAAAACAGATGTCTATGTGTTGATTATTAAAACAAAATGCTATAAGTAAATTATTTAATAACTAAATTACACCTAATTAAACATGTTAAACATATCATGAGCTATGTTTTTTGTCACAAAAACATCGATTTTAGTGAAAAACACTGATGTCTATGTGATGATTTTTCACAAAAAATGCTATAACAAAATTATTTAATAACTAAATTACACCTATTAAAACATATTAAACATATATTGAGCTATGTTTTTTGTCACAAAAACATCGATAATTTTGACAGAGGTGATGTAAAATGGCATATTAAACATCTGTTTCTTTAATAAAAGGTGATGTCTAATTAAGCGTATAAACATCAGTTTTTTCTAGAATGAAGTGATGTCTATGTATCCTTTAGACTTGAACATATTAGTTTTTCACATCAGTTATTTCCCTTAAACTGATGTACATTGCGTTTTTTGACATCAGTTTTGTTTGGTTAAAAGTGATGTACATTATCTTTTTTGACATCAGCTTTTCTTAATTAAAAGTGATGTGTAAGAAATTTATAGACCAAATTGTGTAAAGTTTTACATCACTAATTTTCTAAAAAAGCGATGTACTCGTTACTAATAGACATTTGTTATAAATAAAACCGATGTCCTTTACTACATAACCAAAACTAAAACATTGGAAAACACGCATCCATACAAATCTAACCAGTCAATCATTCATACATTTAACCATTCAATCATCCGAAAACCACCAACACCAACCCCATCATCTGCATCAATCATCCAAAAATCACCAACACCAACCCCATCATCTGCATCAATCATTCAAAACTACAGAATCTACATTACCAAATGTACAACCCCCAGCATTTGCAAACCTATACAGCAACCCCAGTATTTATACACTTACATTCTTACTACACAGAACCGTCTAAATTACCAAATGTACGACTACGCAAAAGAAAAGACCTTGAGTACAAGAATTGATCAGATATGCTCTTGGATGAACTGCAGAGCCTCAATGCGAACTTCATCTAGCTGTTCAATGCTGTAACACGATCGAGTCTTGGCCAACCACTACAAATTCGAAACAAACAAAATTCAGTACATGAATGAAAAGTAACCATATCGAAAAGTAACCATATCTCAGTATATAGCAAACTGGAAGCGTCAAGGTAATACCTTTTTAGCAAAATTCAACTTGTCATCATCGATAATTTCTTTCATGTATCGCATTATTACATACGCACATTCAATCCCACCGAGTTGTTTGGGAGATCCCTATTTCATTAATTAAAAGACAAATCAGGCATGTCAAATAAATCATATATATTAAGCACAAATATTAGGTACTCGATCTATTGTACTTACACTAAGAAACTTTGCCTTGGCCATCTTGTTGCCCCTGCCGGTTTCAGAGTTGTAACTTTTCAAAGCCCTGCATAAAAAACATAAAATCTCATATAATGTACAGAAATGAACATGCAATTATACCAAACTGTTACGTTAATAAAAATTTACCTTGATAACGCCTTTTCTAGTTCTGAAAATTGTGTCGGGTGAGGTAGTGGATTCAGAATATATATTTCCCCTTCCCAGATAACGACCAAAATCCAATGCATACTATTTTCATAAAAAAACAAAGACAGATAGGACACATCACATAGAAATTTCTACTGTACTATCCATGTTTTTAATTTTCAGTATTACAATAAGTACTTACTTCTGATTATGCGGAAGAAAGAATAGGCGATCTGGGTTACCCTCTCTCAACTGGTTTAAAATGTATGCTTCAAAATCAGCATTCACGTGATATGTGGATCCGGGGTCAATAAAAGCAAATGTCTCCGCCAGTTCTGGTATTTCACTAATCTCAGAATGCAAGTGCCTATCGAAAGAGTGCTGATGTTAAAATGCAAGTTCTGGAAAATTACAAACATTAAAAAAAATGATCATTAAAAAGAAAAAAAAGGTAACTTACGCCATGTAACTTGCAACTACTGCTTGGCCCAACATTTCAAACTCCAATAAAGACACAACATTCTCATGCAATAAATAAATTGTTTTTTCATGTCCAAACACATTCGGCTCACATCGAACCTGGATACTGACCCCGGTAGTTTTCATCCAAGTTGTTGCATGTTTATACAACAGCTTAAAGCCCTTTGGCACTTTCGCACCTGGCTTTGCTTGAAGAAATTGTGCCTTCAAATCCTGCAACCCGTCATTCTTTTTTATTTTTTCAGCACTTGTTCGGGGCCTTTCTTTTTTCTGCACCTGATGATAATATAAAACCAAAATAAAATGTACATACCACTTAATTTTTAATATCTTGAAATGAACAATTTAATTTCAAAATTCAGACAATATTATACATATATATATTATTCATTATACCGCAACATTTGTGTAGCTAATTAATTCCTCAGGCCATGCCAAAAAAGATCCTAGAGCATCGCGGACAGTCATCATGTCATCACCACGTGTCTCAGCTGGAAGCAAGGCATCTGGTTTTATGAGGCCATCAACGGAGACACATTGATGTCCAATTGGTATATCAACTCCATGTACCAAATCAGTTAAATTATCCTCGCGAGGATATACCATACCAAATGCAACCTTATTCTCAAGTCTCTCGACAGATAGCTCACAAGATCGTTGGGCCTATAATATTTAAATAAACAAAATTAAAAAATTAAGGTAACAATGATTTACCTTAGTAAGATAAATGACAAGGTTGCTCACAAAATTAAAATAACTTACGTGACTTCCAGGAGGTGAAGGCCTAGTTGGGCCATCTGTAAAAACACAGTCATCATCTTCATATACCAACACAACTCCTCTTGCAGGTGGTGGATTTGACTTCATTTCTTTATCCTTTTCCGGATCGAAACTTGCCTTTTCAGATGGCATTGGAGAGTGAAAACTACCTCCACTTTCGATCACTGACTTCAAGCGATCAATCTCTGCCTCGAGAGCTTGCGTTTTTTTTTCAAGCAGTTCATCCCTTTATCGATCACGGGCCATCAACTCTGCCTTTGTGATTCGAAGCTTTGGCTCTCTTGGCAAATTAAAGTATTGTTTTGGAGTGATGTACCCTCCAACAGCCCGAACCCTCCCAGAATGCTCACGACTCTCCAAAGCCGTTGTCAGAACATCTTCAGCACCAGAAAACTGAATCTCACCCTTCTTCTTTTTTTCCAACAATGCGTTCTGTTAACAAGAAAATAAATTAACCAAAATGGAGTTAACTAGTTTTCAATAAAAGATAAATAATAATTATTTCGCATAATTGTAATCAGTATAATTAAAGACCAATTAACTAAAACATTGACAGGGGTCCTATTTATACTGATTCGCCTACTTTACTGATTTATGTCGTCCTAATTTTACTGATTCGCCTACTTTAATGTAATTTAACCAAAATTAAAACTTACAATTTTATCGCATACAACAGCCAAATCTTCATCGACCTCTTCGACCTCTTGTCCGTTTTTCCGCTTACGAGCCTTTTGCCAAAAAATCGCTCTATCCGGTTCTTCTCCCGGATTCAACCTTCCTTTTTTTATCTGTTACAAATAAAATAAAATACAGTAATACAAATAACTCCAGGGCTAAAAAATGTAGGACTCTAATTTATTATGGACTGACCTATTATAAATTAAATACAGTTATACAATTAAATGAACTTTTCTTACCTCATCTTCTTTTAAACCGATGTACCCCTTTCTTGACAACCGGTGATGATATTTTCTCTTAGACACTCTTTCACTTTGTGTGTCATGAATTTCCTAAAAACATGTCACAAGATTACAAAAATTACAACAGACGATGCAAAAAAATCACCAAATCATATATTACAGAATTAAAACATACCTTCCACTTAGAATCAGTCCTCTGTCTCACAAACCTTTTCCAGGTTGCCTTACTAACATAGCCATAGCCTCTTGGCGGCTTACTCAGCTTCTTCTTTTCTCCAATAAATGGTAGCACATACTTTCTCGTCAAATCAGTCTTAAACTGTCGCCATTTAGAGCCTGCTGACTTTAGGACCATGTTTTCAATTTCTGGTTTAACTTTGAAGGTAGCCTGAAAAAACACAAGTTCACAAAATCATAACAGGAAAAACTTATATTCAAGATCTATATTTGATAATAATTTTTTACAATTGATCTAGTACCTGGAGATCTAACCAAAGCTTTGATTTTAATTCAGGGTCTACATTTGGCCACGTAGGAATGTCGATTGGAATCATAGTCCTAGCCAACATACCAATGTAAGACTGCAAACGGGCTCTAGTTTCCCCATTAGGAATTCCCCATTCATTGGCAGTGACTTTAACTTTCTTCCCGCGAGCTTTCTTGACAATCACTTTGTACATTGCGCATACGCCTCGCTTACCCCCAGACTTCCTTGTAGCAGTATTAGTTGTAGTATTTGTCTGTTCTGAGTTAGTCGGTTGAGATTCCGATGCATGCCCTTCATTGTTTTCATCATTGTTCGGAACATCCTCCAGCCGCTTGGGGCTTCCACCGCTAAGATTCTGTGATGCAGTCTTTTCTGATTGCTTTCGCATTTGCTTTTTTGGTGCCATTCTTTCCTCTTCCTCTAATCTAAAAAATTAACTAATATTTAACAGATTAGAACAACTACACAGTTCATGGTATAATGTCTAACAGATATGCAGAAAATTAAACAAAATTCTCATTTAATTGTCAAGAAAAATTACAGATAGACTTCTATAACTACATTGAAAAATTACAAGAAAACAGAGATCACAAGCTACATTACAAATAACAAGAAAAATTACAAATAACAAGAAAAATTACAAATAAGGAGAATATATAGCTAGACTCCTATAACTTTTTGACCCATATACCCTCAACATTTTCTCTTCTATTACAAACACTTGCATCATCAATTTTAGCAGGGTCACATGTAGGGATATTAGAACAGAATGGGGGAGGGTTCCAGGAGGTGTCTTCAGGAGCATCTTCATTGTAAACATCATGATAGTCTCGAGTTGTCGCCGATAACACAACGGACCAATTAGCATCAACTGGATCCTCAATATAAAATACTTGGTTGACTTGGTCAACAGAGACATATTTGTCCTTTTTGTGAACTGGTCGATTGAAGTTGACAAGGGTGAAACCAAGATCATCGGACTTGACACCTTTGTTACTTGCTGCCCATGTACATAAAAACAGAGGGGCCTTGAATGCGTGGTAGTCTAATTCCCATATTTCCCTGATCACCCCATAAAATTTTAAATCACTCTCTATAGGATTCATGTCCTTAGCACTAGAGACTTGGACTGTCCTTGCAACTAATGACACACCACTATTCTGAACTACCCTTGCATTATCTCGATCCTTTGTGTGGTATCGGACCCCTTCAACAGCATAACTTTCGTAAGTCAAAACTGAAAATGAAGGTTTCCCAGCAAACCATCTTATAGTTTCAGATACGGCTTCCGCATTCTCCCTCATTTCTGTACTGACCTACATATAATTTATTGATGCATATAAGTGGCTACAAATTTAAAAACACGACATATAAAAATAAAAAAGAAGGAAAAATAATGTAAACCAACTTTTTGTTCAAACCAATCGGCAAATTGTCGATTGTGCTCTCCCAATAGCCACTGTACACTCTTCTTTTTCCCTCGATAAATCTCTTCCAAATATTTTTTATGCAACCTGAAATTACTTACATCAAATTCGACTAAACTATACCAAATACAACTTTAACAATTATATGTATACTTTTTATGTTTTACTTACATAACATATGGTTCCACTTCCGAATTATTACGAAGAACTGAAAGATGAGCCTCATCTCGTTCTTTTTCCGCAACTGACTTCATAGTCACACCACCGATTGGACCGGAAATTTTTTCTTCATCTTTCGGAAGACCGGTTGTTCTACTACTCCCGCTATAGAACTCACTGCAAAATTCTATTGACTCTTCTTTGAGGTAACCTTCAGCTATAGAACCTTCTGGATATAATCGGTTTCTTACATAACTCTTCAATATTTTATTAAAGCGTTCAAATGGAAACATCCATCTATAAAAAACCGGTCCACATAATCGCAGTTCCCTTACTAGGTGGACCATAAGATGTATCATAACATCAAAAAATGACGGAGGGAATATCTTCTCTAACTCACACAGGGTCAATATCACATCTGCTTGTAATTTATTCAACTTTGACACATCTACAACTTTGTTGCACAGAGAGTTGAAGAAAAAACACAATCTTATGATACTAACCCTAACATTTTTCGGAAGCACTGAACGAATGCAAACAGGTAGTAGTTGTTGGAGAAGGATATGGCAGTCATGGGACTTTAAACCATACAACTTCATATCAATCATCGATACACAATTTCTTATATTTGAAGCATGTCCGTATGGAAGTTTCATGTCGTACAATGATGCCAATATTATTTGTTTTTCTTTCCGGGAGAGAGTATAAGGGGCAGGAGGTAGGTATGTTCTTTTCTCACCTACTTCTGGAGCTAAATCAGGCCGTATTCCCATGTCAACCAAATCAAGACGCGAGGCAAGGTTGTCTTTACTCTTGAATTTCATGTGTAGAAGTGTCCCAATTATATTATCACACACGTTCTTTTCGACGTGCATGACATCTAAACAATGTCGAACATGGTGAAACTTCCAATACTCTAACTCAAAAAAAACTGACTGTTTTTTCCATGGAGACTCCACCTTTTTTGGCTTCCCCCCCTTTCCAAAACTGAACCTAAGTTGCTGTTGTTGCCCCAACACTTCCTCTCCGCTAAGTGGTTCAGGTGCACAACCAAATTCTTGTTCTCCATTAAAAGCTGTCCTTTGTCTCCTATACGGATGATAAAGATCTAAATACCGACGATGTCCTTGGTAGCTCATTTTTCTACTACGACTTAGATATTTAGCCACGGTCTGATCACCGCATACTGGACATGCCCTATAACCCTTATTAACGTACCCCGACAAATTTCCATATCCCGGAAAGTCATTTATTGTCCACATCAAGATTGCCTTTAGAGTGAAAAAGGATTTGGTATGGGCATCGTACACGTTTGGTTCACCTTCCTCCCACAATTTTTTTAAATCGTCGATCAGTGGCTGGAGATATACGTCAATATCATTACCAGGCTCTTGTGGGCCTGAAATTAATGTTGTTAACATCATAAACTTCCTCTTCATGCATAACGATGGAGGAAGATTATATGTTACTAACATAACTGGCCAGCAGCTGTACCGATTATTTAATCCATTGTTGTGTGGATTTATACCATCGGCCGCTAATCCTAAACGTATATTTCTTGCCTCGCTACCAAACTCAGGCCACCTACAATCTACATTTCTCCAAGAAGGAGAATCAGAGGGGTGACGCATCTTTCCATCTTTGGATCGATTATTTGCATGCCAACTCATTAATTCAGCAGTAGATGAAGATTTAAACATTCTTTTAAATCTGGGGATTATCGGAAAATACCACATAACCTTAGCTGGCACATTTACCCTAACTTGACCATCTTTCCCAACTTTCCAGCGAGAGAGATGGCATTTGGGACACTCGGAAGAAGACTCGAGAATTGGACCCCTGTATAATACGCAGTCATTTGGACAAGCGTGGAATTTAATATACTCGAGGCCTAAATCAGTCAATGTTTTCTTGGCTTCATACATATTAGACGGAAGCAGATTATCTTTAGGAAGAATTGATCCAATTGATTGAAGCAGATCAGTAAAAGCTTTATCGGAAACTCCAAACCTAGCCTTCCAATTATGTAATTTTAAGACCGACTCCAGTTTAGTACACTCACTTCCCTCAAACAGAGGTTGTTCTGCATCGGCAACAAACCTCTTAAAGTTATCTGACTCTTTATCGCAATCTTCCCTACTATAGGCTGCTTCACACACGTTAAATGTTTCTGAAATTGGTATGGGCTTCGAGGGAGGACAAGTACTACCAACAGATGACCTAGTACTATTATCATGGTTTTCTCCATGCCAAATCCAATCAGAATATCCTAAACTAAACCCTGATTCATAAAGATGACCTCTGATTATATTCACAGAAAACTTTTTGAAGTTAGAGCAGTGTGCACAAGGACAAGGAATTTTCTTGGGGTTTTTAGCATTTTCCTCGGCAAATATCAAGAAGTTTTCAACACCAATTTCATACTGTAGAGAATCCCTATCGGCTTTTATCCAAGACCTATCCATTTAAAACCACCTGGTATGTCACTAAAAAATTCAGTATAAGGCTTATATTTATTTTATAAGCCTAATATTTATTTTAGAAGTCTAACTTGATTTTAAGTATGACATCCACACATAGGGCAGACTATAAACGACATAAGAAAACTGAGAATTCATATTATACATAATGCATATTATACATTTTAATGTTATATATTTTATTATAATATGATATGAATCGATTTGTAATGCATTACGTAATTCATATTATACATTTAATTATAGTACTAGTACTATATATTAACTAGTCATTCGGTACTTAATGTATAATCACTATATAATTAACCATAGTATAATAGTCAGATCACGGATGCAGATTATCAAATTATAAATGTACTATTTTCAACTAAACACTTGCATACACAATCACTAAATTAACCACACACTTGCATCCAAAATTCAGAACACGACTACATTTAAATATAACATACTAATACCAAAATGAATTCTCCTGCACATAATTGCAAATAAAACAAAACTGAGATTTCATATAATACATAATGCATATTATACACAACACATAGATCAACATAAGAACCAACTGCATAGCACATAGACAAAAAACACACTATCAAAACTAACAAAACAAATCAAATGTATAAGCGTACAAAACAGAGTTGGAGAAGAAAACTCACCGAAGATCGAAAAATCAAACAACACTAATGTCCTGCAAAAACAAATCACAACATTACAAACAAATGAAAACCTAATTTACAAAAATAAAAAAAATAAACAAAAATATAAATGTACAACTAAAAAATCCAAATTACCTAAAGCTTTAAATCTTTTTCTCAGATTAGGTCCTGTATACAACAAGAAGAAAAGTATTAGCAACAAGATTTGACACTAAATTAATAAAAAAAATAAGGGTTTCGAATTAGAAAAAACCCCAATTTACAAAATTAGGGTTTTGAATTCAAAAATCCTCAACTTTTAAAACTGGTCTTCATGCAGAGAAGACCAGTTCGATTCAAGAAGATACAACACTTACCGAAGTAGAGAGGTTAAACGAAAGAGGCTTAACGGAGAGATTCAGAGCGGAGAGAGGTTCAGAGAGAGAGAGAGAGAGAGAGAGGTTCCAGAGACAGGTTCGAGAGAGAGAGAGAGGTTCGAGAGAGAGAGAGGTTCGAGAGATTATGATGGTGAGATGATGGCCGGAGTTCAGAGAGATTGTGAGGGGAGAGAGGTGAGAGAGAGAGAGGGGTTCGAGAGAGAGAGACAGGTTTGAGAGAGAGAGAGTTTTCTGTTTTTTAGTTTTTAGTTTTTTTGTTTTGATTTTGTGTCTGAAGATTGATTTTTGGGGGGAACCAAAATTTGGTTAAGGGGGGAGAATTTTGGGATTGGGGGAATGTAGAACTAAACTGAATGAAATTTCACTAACGGGGGAAGAAATGGTGGGCGCGAATTTTGTTTTTTTTTTTTGGTGAATTTTAGACATCGGTTTAATTATAACCGATGTCTACAAAGAACAAAGACATCACAAAAACACGGGGTGATGTCAATACTCTTTTTAACATCAGTGGCAAAGTTAACCGATGTCTAATGTGTGATGTCTATTGACATTATTCTTGTAGTGTAATTATCACACATTTGCAGTGTAAACGAAAAACAGGTTGAATCACTTGCCTTGAGAAAGGCTGGTCTGGTCTGGCTGGTAGGAGCAACTGGAAGCTTTACTCGACCTTTATGGCAAGTTTACCCTCGTCTCGAGATCCTACATAAATAATAATATCCTCATTATAATATATTATCACCAACTCAACCTATTTACAACCCAAAATTAAACACAAGTGGCACTTAGGCCTATATGTACGCAATTAATAATCACTTATAAATATAAAAGTACACATAGCCACATATACTCACATACCATATTTTAATACCAAATAATATCACACACACCGTAATGAAACACTAGGCTTGGATGATCTCGATCCCCAACTAAGTCTCTTGATCGCTAAACTAGGCAAAGTCTCCAAATTTTGGCCTCCTAACTCGATGTGCCTTTACTAAACTATCCAAAACCTATTGACCCTCACTTGGGCCTTTCACTCTAATGGCTTTATACTATCTTGCAACCATAGTGGTCAACCTAGGTCTCACTCATAAGTGCTCAAAAACTATGTGATAAGTGAAAGTGCTCACTAAGGTAAATTTCAGAATGACATCAATGGTTTCTTG
Organism: Apium graveolens; assembly: GCF_009905375.1. Classification (NCBI taxonomy): domain Eukaryota; kingdom Viridiplantae; phylum Streptophyta; class Magnoliopsida; order Apiales; family Apiaceae; genus Apium; species Apium graveolens. The sequence continues at coordinate 186,815,928 of NC_133650.1, forward strand.
AGTGCATTAGACACTCTTACACTACAAGTTTACCTCCAAAACTTCTACACTAGACTCTTCTGACCATAAGACATCTTCCAAACTCGATGTGGCTCAAGGGCCTAGCTTGGGCCTCCTTGGGCCTAAACTTAAAGTTCATGGTTCCCCTATTTTTCTGAACAGAAAACGCCCTGACTTGAACTAACTTGCAACACATGGTTCTAACTCAAATCTTATGAAATATGGCTGGAAAAACTCCTCTGACACTCCCTCTAACTAAGGCCCAACAGGGACAAATGAGGACCTACCCATGACATGGTCAAAACTTCCTATTTCTAAGTTGCAACAAAACTGTCCCCTGCTGGACAGATTTTATGATTCCACTCGTGCACCCAACCAAACGACTTCCAAACCTCCAACAAACACCTAAAACCTTTTATATACTCCTAGTGCTAGCTTCTGGTGGCTTGGGCCTCAAAGTGCACAACAAATGCTCATTCAAAACTTCCCCATAAACTAGTGCATCAAATCTGGAAAAATACAAACACTAACTAATTCCTTTCCACCTTAACTCCCACTTAATAACCAAGCATCCAACCCTTACCAAAGCAAACCTAGTGCCTTAATGTCCTAAAATAGTGCCCCAACAGGAGGGGAGATCATCCATGCCCAAGAACAACAGCATGCAACTAAAAATATAACATGCAACTCATGGAAAATACTTAACAAGATTTTGGCTAAAGCATAAAGTTTAAATTCTTACAAATTTGACTTGTACCTATTACTCATCCTTAATATTCATGAAATATATCTTCTCTTAACTATTAATAAGAAATTTATCATGGAAACAATATATTTTAAGCACACATATTTGGAAATTATAGATTTTTAGACATAGCAACATGATTTTGAAAAGAGTAGCATGCAAAACATGGTTGATCATCATTTTAATATCTTAAAACTAGCATGCATGGCTAAACATGAATATATAATGAAATTTCAGTAGCATGCAAAGGATTTTAAAGTATGGTTTCTTCATAAAATACTTAGTTAGCACATATATAAAATGTATCTCATAGAGAGCTCTTGAATTCACAAGAATCAAGAGTTTCTCTTTGGAGATCACACAAGAACTACACATGCAACCATGAAACTTCAACTCCCAAGTCACAAAACTCTTGGGAAGTGTATAAAATGAATGTAGGCAGAAGATTTACACTAGGGAAGATGAGGAATGAAATAAAAAATGGAAGGGGTAGGGGATGGGGGGCTTCGGCCGAGAGCAACAAGGGAGGGAGGGAAGGAGAGAAAAAATGAGGTGTGTTGGAGTGTGGAGTGAGTGAAAATGACTTCTCCCACTTGGTTTTTGGTTTTATGCTTTTGGGTTGAAAAAATAATGAGTGGAAGTGAGAATGTACAAAAATGACCTCTAGCTAAAGGTAGGCCATTTTGCATGGAAGGTTAGTGTGGTAATTTGGTAATCAACAAATGAGTTAGTGGGGTTGGAAAGGTCTTATTTACCCTTTGAGAGAATAGAAGGGTGATTTGCATGCAAGGGCTTCTATGTAATTTGCTAATTATAACAAATAAAATTTGTAAAGATTTATTTTTATAAAATAAAATACAAGTTCAAAAATTATAAAATTTATACTATAAAATAACTTGGATTTTTAGAAATTTTATAAAATCACTTTCGAAATTTGTGAACAAAATAACTGTTAAAAGAAAATTTATCCAAGGTTTAGAATATTCCTTAAAAATCAAAAATAAGGGAAATAAATAAAATTTTGCTGTGAAAAATCATATACTACATAAAGCAAATTTATAATGCAGAAATTTTCATTCACACAACGTACTATCATTAAGTATATTTACATTCGGCTCTAATATTATACCAAGTCCACAAATAATATTACATAAAATGTCGATCGTAACATCCTCTCCCCCTTAAGGGATTCTGTACCCAGAATCTAAGAGAACAGATGAGGATACCGGGAACGCATATCAGACTCTAACTCCCAAGTTGATTCTTCGACCTTGGGGTTCCTCCAAAGTACTTTCACTAACTTTACCGACTTATTCCTAAGACTCTTTACTTGCCAGTCGAGTAATTTGACAGGTTGCTCCACAAATGACAGGCCTGCCTAAATTTCTACAGGTTCATATTCTATCACATGGCTGGTGTCAGGATTGTACTTCTTAAGCAACGACACATAGAACACATTATGCACATGCTGATACTGAGGTGGTAAGGCTAACTCGTAGTCCACCTTCCCCACCTGACTCAAAATTTCAAAAGGACCTATATATCTAGGTGCTAACTTCCCTTTCTTGCCAAATCTAGACAACCCTTTTCTTGGTGACACTTTTAACAAAACGGCTTCGCCTACTTGGAATCTAACATCCTTACGCGCTGGATCCGTATACTTCCTCTGTCTATCTTGAGCAGTAAGCAACCTTTTCTGAATTAACTTGATTGTCTCATGCAACTGTTGTACTAATTCCGAGCCTAGAATCCTTCCTTCTCCTACTTCATTCCAACTTGTCGGTGATCTATACTTTTCGTACAAAGCTTCGTATGGTGGCATGCCAATACTGGAGTGATAGCTGTTGTTGTAAGAGAATTCTATCAATGGCAAGTGGTCGTCCCAATTTCCTGCAAAATCGATTGCACAACTGCGCAACATGTCTTCGATTGTTTGAATTGTCCTTTCGCTCTGACCATCGGTCTGCAGGTGGTACGTCATACTCATGTTCAACTTTGTGCCAAGACTTTCTTGAAATTGCTTCCAGAATCTCGAGTTAAATCGGGGATCTCTGTCTGAAACTATCGATACGGGTACTCCATGCCTTAGTACGATTCCACGCACGTACAGATGAACCAATTTGTCCAATGATGACTTCTCATTAATTGGAAGGAAATGCGCCGACTTCGTAAGGAGATCAACTATAACCCATATAGCGTCATGTCAGGATTTCGTTCGCGGTAGTCCCACTATAAAGTCCATAGCAATATTTTCCCATTTCCATTATGGAATCTTTAGGGGCTGGATTAATCCGCTTGGTCGTTGATGTTTTTCCTTCACTTTCTGACAAGTATAACATTTTACAACCCATTATGCCACGTCTCGCTTCATATTTGGCCACCAAAAGTTCTGCTTTAAGTCCCGATACATCTTGGTGCTCCCCGGGTGGATTGAAAATATTGAATTGTGGGCTTCTTGTAGGATCTCATTCTTCAATTCAGGTACATGAGGAATCCAAATTCTTGAGGAAAACCTTAGTATACCTTGCTCATCCCTTTGAGTGCCAATCTCTTCTGCAGTTAGCTGATTCTTATCTTTTCTATTACTTCTTCCTGATATTTCCTTATCCTTTCCACTAGTGTTGGCTGAAAAGTCATTGCACGACAAACTTCTTCAACTATTCCACAATCACAAAGTTCTAATCCAAATTTCTTAATCTCTTCAGGCAGTTCCTTTGGTGTTGCCATCATATTCAATCTCTCCTTCCAACTTAAAGCATCGGCTACAACATTCGCCTTTCCAGGATGATAATTTATCAAGCAATCGTAGTCCTTGATCAATTCCAACCATCTCCTTTGCCTCATATTGAGCTCCTTCTGAGTGAAAATTGACTTTAAACTCTTGTGATCCGTATAGATTTCACACTTTTCCCCGTAGAGGTAATGTCTCCGAATTTTAAGTGCGAACACTATGGCGGCTAGTTTCAAATCATGCGTCGGGTACTGTAATTCATGCGGTTTTACCTGTCTTGACGCATACGCGATCACCTTATTATGTTGCATTAGCACGCAGCCCAATCCTTTATGTGAAGCATCGCTGAAAATCATAAAGTTTCCTTGGTCATCTGGTAGTACTAACACCGGAGCTGTTACCAATCTCTGTTTCAACTCTTGAAAGTTATCCTCACATTCTGCACTCCATTCGAACTTCTGATTCTTCCTGGTTAACTTAGTCAATGGCGTGGCGATTTTCAAAAAATCCTTGACAAACCTTCGATAATACCCTACCAATCCTAGAAAACTTCGCACTTCCGTAGGTGTCTTTGGCCTCTCCCAACTCATAATGGCCTCAATCTTTGCCGGATCTACTTTAACTCCTTCATCTCCAATGACATGTCCCAAAAATTGAACATCCTTTAACCAAAACTCACATTTGGAAAACTTGGCATACAACTTCTCTTGCCGGAGTATCCCCAACACTATCCATAAATGCTGCTTATGTTCTTCTTCCGACTTTGAATAAATAAGGATATCATCAATGAATACCACTACGAACTTGTCCAAATACATTTTAAATACCCGATTCATCAGATCCATAAATGAGGCCGAGGCATTAGTCAATCCAAAAGGCATTACTAAGAATTCATAATGTCCGTATCTGGTCCTGAATGTTGTCTTGGGAATATCTTCTTCTTTGATCTTTAATTGATGGTATCCTAATCTCAAGTCAATCTTTGAAAATCACTTTGCTCCCTTCAACTGATCAAATAGGTCATCTATTCTTGGTAGCGGATAGCAGTTCTTAATCGTCACCTTATTCAACTCCCGATAATCTATACATAGCCGCATACTTCCATCTTTCTTCTTTACAAACAGAACAGGTACTCCCCATGGCGACGTACTTGGCCGTATCACTCCCTTATCTAACAATTCTTGTAGCTGGCTCGCCAACTCTTTCATTTCTGCTGGTGCCATCCTATATGGGGCCTTTGAAACTGGTTATGTGCCCGGAGCAAGGTTGATCTCGAACTCGATTTGTCGATCTGGTGGTAAGCCCGGTAGTTCGTCTGGAAACACATCTGGGAACTCGTTAACTACGGGGATATCTTCTATGTTGGGGTTGCCCTTTTCTGAATCCACTACATAAGCTAGGAATGACTCACAACCTTTTCTAAGTAGCTTCTTAGCCTGAACGATTGTAAGAAACAGTTGCTCTTGCCTCTGTCCCTTAAATACTACCTTATCTCCACTCTTCATATTTAAATACACTTTCTCTTACTTAGCAAAAAAAAAAAATACACTTTCTTGGTCTTACAATTAATCTGGGCGTTATTCTTCCCTAACCAATCCATACCTAAAATTATATCGAACTCTCCCAACTTGAAGAGTATCAAGTCGGCTGAAAACTTATGCCCCGAAATATCAATCTCACACTTCGGATAGAGTTGATTCACATGAATCTTTTCTTGGTTCGCAATTACCACATTTACTACCTCGCTCATAATCATTTTATCATATTGAAGTTTATCAACAAAAGTTTCTGATATGAAAGATCTCGTTGCTCCCGAATCAATCAATACTTTAGCTTTGACATTATTTAGTAAAAGTGTACCTGCTATCACCTCAGAGTTCTGAACAGCATCCTTCATTTTCAAATCGAATGTCCTTGCTGTTGTTTACGGGGTTGTTGTAGGTGGTGGAGGTAATGCCAATACCTCGGCTGGCACGCTTACACTGGTACTTGCCACATTCAATAGAGCTTTTACTGGTCCGGTTGTCTTGCACTCCCTAGCTATGTGTTCAGTCTTTCCACACTTGTAACATGTAACTCCTGGCTTCGGCATCTTACACTCGTTTGCCAAATGTCCTTTCTGGTTGCACCTATAGCATATCATGCTCAGCTTATTACACACTCCGGGGTGCCTTCTTCCATAATGCTTGCATTCCGGTCTCTGGAATCTATTTTCTTCAACTTGCCCTTGACTTTTCTGGTTGTTCCCTTTCGATTCTTGTCTTTTGCCCAAATTCCCCTTCTTTTGAAAATTTCCGCTTTTATGGAATCCAAACCTCTTTACATTCCGATCTTGTGAATTTCCGGCTTCAGACTTTTCTCCATAAAATGGAACCTTTCTCTTCTTGTTATCCCTTTCCTTTCTTGACTGCATCCCATTATTCTCAATTAGAGCAGCTTTCTGTACTACTCCTGCATAAGTATCAAGCTCAAACATAGCCACTCTATCTCTGATCCAAGACTCCAATCCTTGTTGAAATCTCTTTGCTTTTTCCTCATCACTGCTGGTATACTTTGTCACAAACCTTGATAACTCTGTGAACTTCTTCTCATAATCCAGTACAGACATATTCCCTTGCTTCAACTCAAGAAATTTAAGCTCCATCTGATTCTGCATGTACTTAGGGTAATACTTTTCCAGAAATAACTTCTTAAATCTTTCCCAAGAAACTTGCTGATTTGCTTCCATAGCTTTTACTGATTCCCACCAATAGATGACTTCGCCCTTCAAGAAGTAAGTAGCATATGGTGTCTTCTGATCGTCCCCTAACTGTACTAACTCAAAAGCCCTTTCCATTTCCTCAATCCATGTGTTAGCTATTATTGGATCAGTGGTATCATGAAATGCAGGTGGATTCACATTCTGGAAAGCCTTGAAAGTGACAACTTGTCGAGGTGGTACTGGTGGATCAGGTGGTTGGTGTGGTTCACGGTTATCTTGGTTTTCAAATCGTTGTGGAAGAGTTATTTGTTATTGAGCTATAGTGTTGGTTTGCTGTTGCAAGGTTTCCAGTAATCGAAGAATATTTGGATCTGTGGTAGATGTGGTTATTAGGTTCTTCTTGTTGGGTGCCATGATCCTGAAATAAGAGTTATGTTAAAACAGGTATGAATGATGAAATAATTCGAGGGTATCGCATGGCATTCTTATTTACATATGAGGTCAAGTTTCAAATTAAACAGATATGGTGATGCATATAAAGGCGTAAAATAACAGTTGAGAGCAAATGGAACGATAGTGCATAATAATTGAAATTTAAAGGTCACAATACATCAGGATTAGGACAAAGTCTGATTCTAGGAATAACATGCTTATTTAAAGGAAACAACTGGGAATTCTACGAAGTCCGATAATACAATAACATGAAAGGTAGATAATGGAAAGAACTAAGGCTCCACTCCATCAGAACGGGGCTTGGTAGTCTTCTCCTCTCGAAGCGTCTTCACAATGCTCTGGAGCTCATCCGCCACCATCTGGATGATATACTGACTAGTACGGTCTCGGTGTGAAGGCATTTCCTCAAGCTTAGTGTTGACGTACTAAACCAAAGTCTCAAGTCTCGCAGTCAGCTGCTCTTTAGGCTTTCCTTCATAGTTTCGGTTGTCCGGATACACGTTCTTCAGTCGATCTATCAGTCGGTTGTACTTGCCCTGAAGCATGTCAAACTCGCGCCTCAACTCAGCATACACGGAGAAAGCAATAGTGTCGTCCGACCCAGAGGATGACGAGGAATGCGCCCTTTGCTGACAAACCAATAAGAGGGGTATTAATAATAAATTTACTTAACCTACTCTCTCGCATATTATCTATAACCTATACATATATCCTATAACCTATTTGGGCTGTCCAGGGACTCTAAACCGTAGCTCTGATACCAAAACCTGTCACACCCCCAACTTAACAATACATAATATATAACTATTACAATATTTAAAAGAAAGTAAATATAACCGAATCCAAGATCTTACAGTTTAGGGTTTGGAACAGCCCAACACTACCATCTATTACAACTGATTTTAATAGCGTGTCCTCACACAAAACTATCTCTTATTCTACCCGAGCTCGGACATACGCATCGGCGTCACAAGTCTTACGTGTTGTCTGCTTGAATCAAACCATAGCTGCTAGCTGAAATATCAGGGTTAAAGCAAGGAGTGAGTCAAATGCTCAACAAGTGCTAAACAATATGATACAAAACATAAATCGAGATATTAAAGATTGACAATGCGAAGTTATAACTAATAATAAGAGATGAAATTTTGGGTGATGGCATCATTTGCTTGAATCAAAACATTTTCAAAATCATATCTTAATCAAAATCATTTTATGACGCTACGGATTACAGCCGGTGATCAGCCGCGAAGTAATCCCAAACCTCGCTGGGTTCTAAAATATTAATGGGATCCCTAGGTAACTTTTAAGCCTACAATATAAGTGTGAAAGGGACTCGCGTCTCAATCCAGATCCACTATTCAAGAAAATATTTATCCCCCTTTGGGACTGAAAATCCACATTTTAATCATTTCAAAAACTGATACCGATTTATAATAAAATCTCTTAAATAGTAAACATTTTTATCGAGGGATTATAGATCAACTTTGAAACACTGGAAATATGTCACCAAATCTCAGGGCCATGATTCACTAGATTTTATTCTATCGGGGTACTTGCACAGTTTCTATTTACAAGGTTTCTGACAAGAAGATTTAGTAGGGTTTTTGGATAATAGGAAGGAGTAATACCAAACTAGGCTTAAGGCAATGGTTTTAGACAAGGTATAGGTATTATAGCATCAAGAAGATAAGCATCACTGGTTACAAGTATACTAGAGGTATTAAGGTATAAAGAAAGTGATCATTAGCTTATGGTATATCAGGATGTCGAACTTTAGGGTAAGGATAGGGTTATCAAACAATCATGAACAACTTTAAAGAATATCTGGCTTTTAGGTATCAAGGTAAAGTTTCTATTGGGGTTCATGCATCAGGGTGAGATGTCAAGATTTTAGGAATCAATAGCATGTTAATCAAGAGGATCAATCAACTATTATAACGAATCTTTATTTTTATCATGACATTCCAATTACTTTGATGTACTAGCATGATATGACTTTTGATCTACTTGCAATATGTACTTGAGGGTTCATGACATTTCTATATAATACGAAGATAGATTTAAGAATCAATTGGATCAAGTATATCAAGATAACTCAGGATGCTCGCATTATATATATAGGAACTAATTATCACACATTTGCAGTGTAAACGAAAAACAGGTTGAATCACTTGCCTTGAGAAAGGCTGGTCTGGTCTGGATGGTAGGAGCAACTGGAAGCTTTACTCGACCTTTATGGCAAGTTTACCCTCGTCTCGAGATCCTACATAAATAATAATAACCTCATTATAATATATTCTCACCAACTCAACCTATTTACAACCCAAAATTAAACACAAGTGGCACTTAGGCCTATATGTACGCAATTTATAACATCCTTATAAATACAATAGTACACATAGCCACATATATTCACATACCATATTTTAATACCAAATAATATAACACACACTGTAATGCAACACTAGGCTTGGATGATCTCGATCCCCAACTATGTCACTTGATCGCTAAACTAGGCAAAGTCTCCAAATTTTGGCCTCCTAACTCGATGTGCCTTTACTAAACTATCCAAAACCTATTGACCCTCACTTGGGCCTTTCACTCTAATGGCTTTATACTATCTTGCAACCATAGTGGTCAACCTAGGTCTCACTCATAAGTGCTCTAAAACTATGTGATAAGTGAAAGTGCTCACTAAGGTAAATTTCAGAATGACATATATGGTTTCTTGAGTGCATTAGCCACTCGTACACTACAAGTTTACCTCCAAAACTTCTACACTAGACTCTTCTGACCATAAGGCATCTTCCAAACTGGATGTGGCTCAAGGTCCTAGTTTGGCCTCCTTGGGCCTAAGCTTAAAGTTCATGGTTCCCCTGTTTTTCTGGGCAGAAAATGACCTGACTTGAACTAACTTAAAACACATGGTTCTAACTCAAATCTTATGAACTATGGCTGGAAAAACTCCTCTGACACTCCCTCTAACTAAGGTCCAATAGGGCCTAATGAGGGCCTCCCCATGACATGGTCAAAACTTCCTATTTCTAAGTTGCAACAAAACTGTCCCCTGCTGGACAGATTTTATGATTCCACTCGTGCACCCAACCAAACGACTTCCAAACCTCCAACAAACACCTAAAACCTTTTATATACTCCTAGTCTAGCTTCTGGTGGCTTGGGCCTCAAAGTACACAACAAATGCTCATTCAAAACTTCCCCATAAACTAGTGCATCAAATCTGGAAAAATGCAAACACTAACTAATCCATTTCCACCTTAACTCCCACTTAATAACCAAGCATCAAACCCTTACCAAAGCAAACCTAGTGCCTTAATGTCCTAAAATAGTGCCCCAACAGGAGGGGAGATTATCCATGCCCAAGAACAACAGCATGCAACTAAAAATATAACATGCAACTCGTGGAAAACACTTAACAAGATTTCGGCTAAAGCATAAAGTTTAAATGCTTGCAAATTCGACCTGTACCTATTACTCATCCTTAATATTCATGAAATATATCTTCTCTTAACTATTAATAAGAAATTTATCATGGAAATAATCTATTTTAAGCACACATATTTCGAATTTATAGATTTTTAGACATAGCATCATGATTTCGAAAAGAGTAGCATGCAAAACATGGTTGATCATCATTTTAATATCTTAAAACTAGCATGCATGACTAAACATGAATATATAATGAAATTTCAGTAGCATGCAAAGGATTTTAAAGCATGGTTTCTTCATAAAACACTTAGTTAGCACATATATAAAATGTATCTCATAGAGAGCTCTTGAATTCACAAGAATCAAGAGTTTCTCTTTGGAGATCACACAAGAACTACACATGCAACCATGAAACTTCAACTCCCAAGTCACAAAACTCTTAGGAAGTGTATAAAATGAATGTAGGTAGAAGATTTACACTAGGGAAGATAAGGAATGAAATGAAAAATGGAAGGGGGTAGGGGATGGGGGGCTTTGGCCGAGAGCAACAAGGGAGGGAGGGAAGGAGAGAAAAAATGAGGTGTGTTGGAGTGTGGAGTGAGTGAAAATGACTTCTCCCACTTGGTTTTTGGTTTTATGCTTTTGGGTTGACAAAATAATGAGTGGAAGTGAGAATGTACAAAAATGACCTCTAGCTAAAGTTAGACCATTTTGCATGCAAGGTTAATGTGGTAATTTGGTAATTAACAAATGAGTTAGTGGGGTTGGAAAGGTCTTCTTTGCCCTTTGAGAGAATAGAAGGATGATTTGCAAGCAAGGGCTTCTATGTAATTTGCTAATTATAACAAATAAAATCTGTAAAGATTTATTTTTATAAAATAAAATACAAGTTCAAATATTATAAAATTTATACCATAAAATAACTTGGATTTTTAGAAATTTTATAAAATCACTTTCGAAATTTGTGAACAAAATAACTGTTAAAAGAAAATTTCTCCAAGGTTTAGAATATTCCTTAAAAATCAAAAATAAGGGAAATAAATAAACTTTTGCTTTGAAAAATCATATACTACATAAAGCAAATTTATAATGCAGAAATTTTCATTCACACAACGTACAATCATTAAGTATATTTACATTCGGCTCTAATATTATACCAAGTCCACTAATAATATTACACAAAATGCCGGTCATAACATAATAATCCCGCATGGTCTTTATTATTATCATCACAATCTGGTGGAACTCAATCGTTAGATCATTATTTCTTAAAATATTTCACAATCGAATCGCCATTCCTACATCTCCACTTTTTGTTCCCGTATTGAACTTTTGTCACTAGCTTGGATAGGGGTGTTGAATTCACCATACTCATTTACTCAAGTTAGGGAATTCCACAATTTCTTGAAGAAAACGTGAAATTCTTCTGCCTTAAAATGCTACGTCAAATTCTCCTGATTTCAAGTGCATCGTTACAGCAACCTATCGTACTGGTGAGATTCCCATAACAAGAACAACTGTCTGACATGATGTCTTTGTCACGACCACGATATCAGTAAATTTGTTCTTCCTTGCCCGCAGATGTCCTCCATTTATTGGCTTGTAATCATATCTATGTTCGTTATATGATTCCACGTGCTGCACTATTTCATTTCTTTTGAAATCATCGGAGAACAGACTCTACGCAAGAGGAGAGTTTGCGAATATGACTTTGATTGAAAAAGCTGAATAAGGAATAACAATGCCACAAACGATTGGGAGAATTTGTAAATCAGTTAATTGAAGGAAGAAGAATGAGTGAGGAATGAGACAACCACATTCGTACTCAAGATGGCCTGTCTTTCATACTCTATGGAATACAACACATGATTAGGTGGTGTCCCACCAGACTCCTCGTCATTTCAACAAAGCGTCACATCACACACTGTTTGTCTCAATCAAGAAGCAATATTTTGAGAAGAGAAATAATTCAGAAGAAATACAATAAATTTTCTTTCATTTTCACCCCCTACGATTTATCAATAGAAGAAGCTCATACGTATTCAAGAATCAAGAAGAATATATGCTATCGTATTAGAAGAAAGAATGTCAGTTTTGATCACCTTCCACGCTTCACCTACGTATGCCTTCAGGATCATTCAAATACAGGTTCACAGTTCAAGTCACATTATTGCTTCGGAATGTTGTCTGGAAATGCCTTCACATCAAATATTTTTATGATTCGACCATAAGCGCATTCTGACGAAATTTATAATTATTACTTCCGATTTTATCTATGCCGCGTAGAATAACAGTCGGTCCTGCAACGTCTCAACTTCATCGATAGGAATACGATTCTTCTCCAATCATCGGAAAAATTCTTTCATTTTCTTTAATCATCCTCTGTCCGTTCGAATTACGAGTCTCATTAAATTTTAATAATTTCATGAATTAGGTAATTAATGTTTAACATGTTGATTCAATTATTGATATTATTAAACAAAATTTATGTTCGTCTTTCACGGAAAACTTTAAACTTTCTTCTTACTAGTGGGTCTACTTGGTCCCCCAAATTAACAATACTGAGTCTAAATCCATTCTTCTTTTTAAGTCATTTTCTGATTATAATAACAAGAACTTAAGTAGTAACTCGACAACCAAATTGTGAATCTCATTTTATGCAAAAGTCTTCTAAAAGTTGATTTAGAAAATCTTTTTCGAAATCTCATTTTAAAATTTTGAAAATCAAATATTTGGTTGTCATTACTATATAAGTCACTTGCTATTCTTATGATCCATTAATGAGATATCTAATTAAAAGAATGCCCATATACGGGTCTTTCCACTTCGGTATGTTCTCTACTTCTCCTTGAATTATGTTCGTATTTATTAGTCGACGAAACTTTGAGTTACCGTTGTATACCATTTTATTTATAACTCCAACCCAATGCTGATGTCTGCCACCATTTTTTATATTTTCATCGTCGTCCTGGACGTTATACTTACGATCACTAATGCGATTCGATGTTTTTTCTATAGATAGGATCGCACCTTCTTTCTAGTCTTACCTATATCTAGTAAGGTAAATATCATTCCTTACGCAGCTCCCGATAAGTGATAAGAATCTTCTCGCAACGGTAGTGCCTTCAAAACGTGCAACGTTGGTTCTTCATCAGCTTCCATCAACTGGTTCCTTCGGCGTGGAGTTCATCCTACTACCTAATTCTAAATTATATCGTACCAAAGCTCACCTAGCCTTTCTTTCACAAGTTCTCACAAGAATCAATCGCATTTTCTTCAAAACCGCATGAAAAGTAGGGTAAGATACCCAGTCTTCATTGATCTATCAATTCCTCATTACTGTGGGATCGAAGAACTCAATATATCTATAGCGTTGCGATATTCGTGTTAGATATATTTGAGATGTCATGTCTAATCTGTTGTGTTTAGTTTCAGAACTTAATAACAGGACTTACTGGAAATCAGAACTTACAGAAGTCAGAACTTATATCAGAACTTAAGGCCGTCAGGATTTATATCAGGACTTAAGTGCGGGTACTTTAGATAAGGAATGCGGATGATTTACAGGAGAGGATCTGGACTAAGACAATAGAAGATATGCATGAAGAGTTGGACAGCTAGAAGACTTCTAGAAGATAATATCTGATTGATATATTTTAGGAGACAGAATTATATTCCATATCAATTAGAAGATATCTTGTAATTGTGTACTATATAAACACAACTTAGGGTTTACACTACATGTGTTATCATTCACGAGAAAGATTGTACATTGTAACCTAGCAGCTTTTAGTGATATTGTTCATCACTGAGAGAGAACAACTTTTCTATTGTAACAGAGTTTATTATATTGAATATACTTGATTACTGTTACATACTTGTGTTGATAAATCGATTTGATTGTATAAATAATATATTCAACCCCCTTCTATAGTGTTGTGTGACCTAACAAGTGGTATTAGAGTCTCTCTGTTGATTTACAAACAGTGAGATCCAGTTTACAATCATGTCTGAAGAAACACAAACCCCACCTAAGCCCACCAAAACTCAAGATACTCAAAACAATCAAACTCACAGTCGATATGAGAGTATTAGGGTTCCCATACTAAGAGCATCTGAGTATCCTATATGGAAGGTAAATATGGTTATGTTTCTGGAAGCCACGGATCCAGAATACCTTGATAGAATTAATGATGGACCATATAAGCCTACCAAGTTTTCTGTTGCAGTTGTTGATCAACCATCAAAGATGATACCAAAGGAGAAAGGTGATTACACAACTGAAGACATCTCATTTATTGCCAAGGATGCAAGGGTAAGGCATCTGTTGCATAGTCCAATTGACAAAGTCATGTCAAACAGGGTAATTGGATGCAAGACTGCAAAGGAGATATGGGATGCTTTGCAGACAAGATGCTAGGGAACTGATGCGATCAAATAGGAACAGGAAGACTATACTCACATAGGAGTATGAGCACTTTGACTGAAAAGTTGATGAGTCATTAACTGATTTATATGACAGGTTTTCCAAACTCTTGAATGATCTGTCACTGGTGGACAAGGAATATGATCTTGAAGATTCAAATCTAAAATTCCTTTTAGCTCTTCCTGAAAATTGGGATTTGATGTCTACTACCAACTATGACCTTGCTGAAACTACTCTTGATGAAATTTATGGTATGCTCAAGACTCATGAACTTGAGATGGATCAAAGGAGCAAAAGGCATGGAAGAAAGTCAAAGACAGTTGCTCTTAAAGCTAAGGAGGAATCTCCTAAAGTGGTTGTCTCAAAAAGGGGCAAAGGAAAGGCTATCATCATAAAGTCTGATTCAGAGTCATCATATTATGATGATGATGATTCAGAATCTGAAAATGTATCTAAAGTGGATGTTGATGTAGAGATGATGCAACTGTGTGCTTTTATGGTGAAGGGTATGACAAAGATAGCCTACAATAAATTTAGAAAGGGCAAGAAGTATTCAAGAAAAGGTGGAAGTTCTGAAAAGAAAGGGTTCAGAAAGTCTAAAGGCAAAGGAGGAAAGTCTGACAGAGGAGACAACTCAAATGTCAAATGCTACAATTGTGGTGAAAGAGGCCACATCTCTCCTGACTGCAAGAAAGGAAAAGGTGATAAAGGCCAGGCACTTATCACGAAGAAGAAAAACTGGGCAGACACTTCAAATTCTGAAGAAGAGGTGAACTATGCCTTGATGGCAAATGCTGATAGCAGTTCTGATGCTGCTGAATTAAAGGTACCTCAATCAACCCTTGCTTTTCATACTGATGATAGAACTAAGATTATTTCTTAAAACCATGTTCATTAGTTTTAGAGATCAGACTTTAACAAATGAAAGATTAACATCTGAAAGTCTTGCTCTTAGAAACAGAAATGACTACTTAGAAAAAGAGTTAGTTATGTTCCATCAAACTCAAAAAGAAAGAGATGAGGCTTTGTATGTTAGAGATGAAGTGCTAAAATTGAATAAATCTTTTAAATCTGAACTGGAAAAGGAAGAGGAGATAATCAAAACTTGGACTAACTCTGGAAGAACAACTCAGAAAATCTTAGAAAATGGAAATTAGAAAGAAGGTCTAGGTTACCTAGATGATAGAGATGAAAAGGAAACTGAGTCATCTAAACCAAACTTTACCAAGAAAGCTGAAAATCCTAAAGTTAATCCTGTTAAATTTATAGCAAAAACTGATGTTTTTGATTTTGAAAAGATGAAAGACTCTAAGACATAAGTCAAAGAAAAGTCAATTTCTAACAAATTAAAACAGGACAAACCAGCTTCAGTAAACATAGGTTTAATGACAAAGAAGCAGCTTAAGCATAAGCTGAAAGAGGTTAGAAATGTGAACAAGGTAAAGGAGGCTAGGAAAAATATGAATGGATAGGAAGGTGTGAATAAAAGCAAAAATTATATGCCTGTTCCTAATGCTCCTAGAAAGAAATGCTATAACTGTGGAAACTCTAACCATCTTGCTTCTTTTTGCAGGAAAAATAAAGATATAAACTCTTTACCTCCTAGATCAGGAGTTAAGAGTCAGTCTGTTAGGTTTAAACCACAAAATCCTTGTTTTCATTATGGTAGTTTATGGCATTCTATTTATACTTGTAAGGAATATCATAGTTTGTACTATGATTATTATCAAATAAAACCTTCTTTGAAGAAAGTTAGTATAATTCCTTCTAGTGTAAATTCTGATGCAAAGTCTTATATAAAGTCTGATAAGAAGCATGTTAGCATAAACTCTGAAATTAAATCCGCTGTAAATGCTAACAAACTTAAAAAGACCAAAGGATCCAAGCAAGTATGGGTCCTTAAAACTAACCAATAGTGGTCTTTGTGATTGCAGGGCAACAGGAAAAACATCCTAGTTCTGGACAGTGGATGTTCAAGACATATGACTGGAAATAAAGTCCTACTATCAGACTTTGTGGAGAAAGCTGGCCCAGGAGTTTCTTATGGAGATGGCAACATGGGAAAGACTCTGGGATATGGCAATATCAATCTTGGGAATGTCATAATTGAAACAGTAGATCTTGTCTCAGGACTTAAACACAACCTGCTAAGTGTGAGTCAAATCTGTGACAGAGGTTATTATGTAGATTTCTTTGAAGAACACTGTGAAGTTATAAGTAATTCTACAGGCAAAGTGGTTTTTGAAAGGTTATAGACATGGTAACATATATGAAGCCATACTTTCAACAAACTCTGATGGTTCTGCAATCCTTCTGTTAAGTAGAGCATCAATTGAAGAAAGCTGGAATTGGCACAAGAGACTCTCTCATTTAAATTTCAACAATATAAATGAGCTAGTAAAGAAAGGTCTTGTGAGAGGACTGCCAAAATCAGTATTTGCTCCTGATGGTCTTTGTGACTCATGTCAAAAGGCAAAACAAAGAAAATCTTTATTTAAGAGCAAAACTGAATCCTCAATTCTTGAGCCTTATCACTTACTGCATGTTGATCTATTTGGTTCAGTCAATGTCATGTCCATTGCAAAGAAGAAATATGCTATGGTTATAGTGGATGAGTTCACAAGATACACATGGGTGTATTTCTTGCACAAGAAGAATGAAAGTGCATCTACTCTAACTGATCATGTCAAACAGCTGGATAAGTTGGTCAAAGATTCTGTTAAAATAATAAGAAGTGATAATGGCACTGAGTTCAAGAATTCAATCATGGAAGAGTTCTGCAAAGAGCATGGAATAAAGCAGGAACTTTTTACACCTGGAACTCCACAGCAATATGGAGTTGTAGAAAGAAAGAACATGACTCTCATTGAAGCTGCACGAACTATGCTTGATGAAGCAAAGCTACCAACCTATTTTTGGGCTAAAGCTGTGCAGACTGCTTGTTTTACACAGAATGCTACACTCATAAACAAGCATGGAAAAACACCATATGAGATGGTGAAGAAAAAGAAGCCAAACCTGAAATACTTTCATGTATTTGGATGCAAGTGTTTTGTTCTTAAGACTCATCCTGAACAGCTGTCAAAATTTGATCTAAAAGCTGATGAAGGAATTTTTGTTGGATATCCACTTTCCACAAAAGCCTTCAGAGTCTACAATTTAAGAACATGGGTTGTCATGGAATCTATCAATGTATCTTTTAATGATAAAAAGATTACTGGACTTGAAGATTTCAATGATCATGATCAGCTGAGATTTGAAAATAAAGATTTAAATTCTGATTCTATAAATTCTGATGACCTAAATCCCGATCCTGTAAGTTCTGACGGGTTAAATTCTGATATCACTGAAACTGTGGTAATTACTCCAAGGGAAAATGCACCTATTCAGGGGGAGCAAGCTGATGATCATACCACATCTCAAGACTCTCAAGAAATATCGGAACCTATCACTGGCTCTTCAAGTTCTGATTCATCAAGTTCTGATGAGCAAAATTCTGATAATTCTGAAAACTCTGATTTTTCAATTCCTGAAGGATCCAACTTAAATTCTGAAATTTCAGAGAGCATAACTTTAGGGGGAGCATCAGAAAATGGTGATGGAGACATCATGGATCATGGGGAGGATCCAGTTCTAGAGATCAACTTCCATCTGCAAGGAAGTGGACTAAATCACACACACCTGACTTAATAATTGGAGATCCTGAAGCAGGTGTCACAACTAGAACATCAACATCAAATGAATATCTCTATCATTCCTTTCTATCTCAGACTGAACCAAAGAAAGTGGAAGAAGCTCTTCAAGATGCTGATTGGGTGCAAGCAATGCAGGAAGAGTTAAATCAATTTGAAAGAAATAAAGTCTGGACCCTAGTGCCAAGACCAAAGAACAGATCCATTGTTGGCACAAAATGGGTGTTCAGAAACAAAACTGACAGTGATGGCATAATTACAAGAAACAAAGTAAGGTTGGTTGCTAAAGGTTACTCTCAATAGGAGGGTATTGTTTATGATGAAACATTTGCTCCAGTTGCTAGATTGGAAGCCATAAGAATCTTTTTGGCTTATGCTGCTCACAAGAAGTTTAAAGTCTTTCAAATGGATGTGAAAAGTGCTTTTCTCAATGGGGAATTAGAGGAAGAGGTATATGTTGAACAACCTCCAGGATTTGTAGATCCAAAATTTCCTAATCATGTCTACAGACTTGATAAAGAACTTTATGGCCTTAAGCAAGCTCCTAGAGCATGGTATGAGACTTTAGCTCAATTCCTTCTGGAAAGTGGATTTACCAGAGGCACAATTGATAAAACTCTATTCTACCTCAACCATGGAAATGACTTACTTTTGGTACAGATATATGTTGATGATATCATCTTTGGTTCTATAAATGCCAAACTCTGTGAAAGGTTTGCAAAGCTAATACAGTCAAGATATCAAATGAGTATGATGGGAGAAATTAACTATTTTCTGGGACTTCAAGTCAAGAAAAATAAAGAAGGTACTTTTATAAATAAATCCAAGTACACCAGAAATTTACTCAAGAAATTTGGAATGCAAGACTATTCAACTGCATCCACTCACATGGCCACTGCTACCAAGTTAGATAAAGATACTGAAGCATCACTAGATATTACTAACTACAGAGGTATGATTGGCTCTTTACTCTATTTAACTGCAAGTAGACCTAATATCATGTATGCTACATGTCTTTGTGCAAGTTTTCAGGCTGATCCAAGAGAACCTCATCTAATAGCTGTGAAAAGAATTTTCAAGTACCTCAAGGGTACAGCTGATCTAGGATTGCGGTATCCTATGGAATCAGATTTTAAGCTAATAGGTTACTCAGATGCGGATTTTGCAGGATGCAAAATAGACAGGAAAAGCACTAGTGGAAGCTGCCAATTTCTTGGAGGCAGATTGGTTTCTTGGTTTAGCAAGAAACAGAAATCAAATTTCCATATCAACTGCAGAAGCAGAATTTATTGCTGCAGGAAGCTTTTGTGAACAGATTCTTTGGATGAAGAATCAGCTACTGGACTATGGGTTAGAATTTTCTAAAATACCCTTTTACTGTGATAATCAAAGTGTTATTGCTATGACAGGTAATCCAGGTCAACACTCTATGACAAAACACACCAGCATTAGGTACCATTTCATAAGGGCACATGTGATGGAAGGTACAGTGGAATTGCATTTTGTTCCAACAGATCAACAACTAGCAGATATCTTCACAAAACCACTATGTGACGCTGCTTTTACAAGACTGGTAAATGAACTTGGAATGGTTTCAGGTTCTTTCTCAAAATCTATTTAGTTTTTGTTCTCATGCATCAGACTTTATGATCAGTGTTTACAAATTGTCTTATCTCCATTTAATCTGTGCTTAAACTGTAATATATTAAATACTGATTGTTATCTGATGTGATTCTATATACTCTGATAGTGTTTTGAATGTTTTGTGATTACTCACTCCAATGAGGATTATTTGTTAGATGCTGTCTTAGTAGTCTTTAACAAACTGTGTATCCTATGTTTGAATTAGTTATTTATGTGGAAATCCATAACACAAGAAAACTCTGATTTTGATCTCAGTCAAATTTACTTTGTGTATCTTATTACTAAGTCACAAACTAGATTTTTGCTTCTTATCTGTCAAATTCGGATGTCAGTAAATCTTAAGGATAAACCACATGCTTGATAAGCCTCACTTATCTGAAGAAAACAAAAGAAAAGAAAAATTGAAGTCAAGTACTCCTTTTAGATCTAGAGTAAATATGTGAAAGGGAAGACCCAAGTGCATTGCTGGTATTAAGTAATATGCATTAGAGAAGAAAATAATTTTTTCTTGGTGATTTTTCACATTCTCTGATTACTGGAGAAATACTCTGATAATAGCATAAATTCTGATAGTAGTTGTGACTCATTTACACTGAGAAGCCACTGTAAAACGAATGTCAAAAGATGCATAAAATGAGCACAAACGGTTGAGGTGGACTCTTGCATAAATTTGTCCTATAGTAGACTTCAAATTAGAGACAGATTTTAAGCATTTTCTTAGTTATGCCTTATTTCTAAGATATCTGAAGTCTATCAGACTTTAATCTTTATCTTATCATTTGCAAATGCACACACTCTCACTCCATATGAATGATGAAAATTACTATGGTGATTAAGTTGTTTTTGACAAACAGTTAAATATTATTTGCATAAATTCTGAGGACAAGTTCTGATGAAATTTTTGATGATTAAACTCTGAAGAAACCATTCAGTATTTGTGTGAAGAATTACAGAAACAGACATTCACTTTTTGAGTACAGAAGCCATGTTCTGATTAGTGTTAAATTCTGATAATAGTCAAGTTCTGATGCAAATCCGGATGGAAACTCTAATGCTTACGTGGCATTATTTAATTACTTGGCTTATTTTTAGTATTTACTGTAACGGTTATATTTTGTCAAAAAATAATTAAGTGACATAAAAACTATGATAATCATTTGGTTAATGGGTTGCGTGTTGGTTTTTACATATGCATGCGTGCAATAATTACTGCTTATTTCTCGTGCCCATTAACTACTGCTTTGACTATTTACTGGATGACAGGTGTAAAGTGTCTATTTTACTTCCAAAAAGAGCCGTTGAGTGGAAAGAGTATAAATATTAGAGACAAAAGATTACCCAAATCTTTTACTTTCTCTCTTATTTAATCTCTTATTTCTTTTACTCTCTCTCTCTCTCTCTCTCTCTCTCTATTTTCTGACGGATTTTCTTACAGGCATTTTAACAAACATCTTGTGAACACACATTTTCTCATTTATTTCTTTACAGAAATGGCACCCAAAGATCTAATCTATGATGGAGCCAAGTTTGTTCCTAATAACTACATGGCTATTCTTTCTAAGGACGAGGCTCCTTCAGAACTTCATTTCGTCCAAGACTTTCTTGCTCGAAGTGAAACAGGCTATGCACTGACCCAACCCCAGGCTCTCTCACACAAACAGATTATGGAGTTTTGGTTGTCTGGTGTTTATGATGATGGTGGAAAATCTGGGTCCCCAAGTATTATCTTTACAACAGGGGAGGATGAGCATGTGGTGACCTTGTCAACTGTTCGACAAACACTACATTTTCCAAAAGATTGCACCTTCAATTCACCAGTTGAGGAGCCAGCTCTTCAACAAATGATGGTAAATCTAGGCTATGAAAAGTCTTTGGCAAAGCTGGGACAATTGAAGAGACCCCACATCAGGAGGGAGTGGAGTTTTTTCGTTGACTGTATTACAAAAGCTTTTTCCAACAAGTGCTCAAACTTTGATGCTATACCCATAATGAGTCAGCAAATCGGGTATGCCCTTTTGAATCAAACACATTTTGATTATGCAAGTGTTGTTTTAGGGTTTATTGGTGATAGGATGAAAGAAGATAGAAATGTAGTCTATTTTGCTAGATTTTGTCAACTTATTTATAATTCTTGTTGTCCTGATACACCACACACCTTTAGTGAGTTGATTGAACCATTTAAGCTACACAAAAGGGCTTTCACTGACTTATTATCTACTGATAATAAGAAAAATATACTAAGACCCCTCCAAATTTCTCAATCAGTCAAACAGTTCTTAGTAAATTTTGATCCTCTCACATACAGTACCATATATCCTGATGTAGCACCAGCACAACCTCCACCTACACAACCTACCAATACTCAACTAGCTCAATCCTCTCAACCTCAACCACATCCTACCATCAGAACTTATTTCCAACCTACACAATCTTCTCAACCATAACCATCCGCTACAACATCTAGACCCAAACCTTCAAAATCAAAATCTGTTCATAAATCTCCATCAAGGAGAAGAAGGATGATTCTAAGGGATGAATCAGATGTAGAGGAGCAAGTCCAGGTTCATGCATCGGAACCTTTGATAGTAGAAGCTGAAAAAGAAATTTTTCAGAAGGAGGTAACATCTGAAAAAGATATTTCTCAGAAGGAAACTGAAGTTGAGGATTCTGGAAAAGAACTTCAAGTTCTGATGCTGCTCAAGCAACTCCTCCACCATCCAGGAGATCAAAGAAAATGAGAGCAGGAAGGCATATAGCACAACCTCACTCTGAGGATGCTCAAAAAGCTGAGGAAGGGGATCAGGAATCTCTGATCTCATCAGGACCAATAGTGATTGAAGTCTTGCCACCTCCACCTCAATCTAAAGACACTATTTCAGACACAGTGATCACACCTCCTATATCTCCAATAAAAGAAAACGTTCAAGTTGAAGATTCAGGATTAAGTCCTGGAATTGATATTCACAGGTTGAACATTCCATATGTCATGTTTCTGGAAGCACAATAAGAAAAGGAGACAACTCCACCTTTTTCTCCACTAAATGCTAAAGTTCCAAACACACCAATTCTGGATGTGGAAAAAGATGAAGTTGTACCTGAATCTCCTACAGCCACACACAAACTTGTGCTGTCAGAAGATGATGCATTTCTTGCAAGTTCTGGAGAGTTAGCTCCAGTAAACACACCAGCTAAAACTCTTGGAAAGGAGGAACTGATTGAAAAGTTTGTTGAACAAGATGCTCCTGTTCCATGGGAAGAAACTCACAGAGGAGTTGAATGAAACAACTCTTGACGAAATCTATGGAATGCTCAAGACTCATGAGCTGGAGATGGAACAAAGAAGCAAGAGGAAAGGAGGAAAGTCAAGGACAGTTGCTCTTAAGGCTGAAGAAGAATTCCCCAAAGCAGCTTCCTCAAAGAAAGACAAGGGTAAAGCTCTTTTCATAAAGTCTGATACTGAGTCATCAAGTTTTGAGAGTGATGATGACTCAGATTCTGAAAGCTTGCCTGAGACTGATGCTGATGAGGAGATGATGAAGCTGTGTGCTCTTATGGTGAAAGGAATCACAAAGATTGCATACAGGAAGTTCAGGAAGGGAAAGAAGTTTTCGAGGAAAGGCATAAGTTCTGATAAGAAGAATTTCTGAAGATCTGAAGGCAGAGGAGGAAAGTCTGACAGAGGAGATTACACCAATGTTAAATGCTATAACTGTGGTGAGAAAGGCCACATATCTCCTGATTGCAAAAAGGTAAAGGGTGACAAAGGCAAGGCTCTTGTCACAAAGCAGAAAAGATGGACAGACACCTCAGACTCTGAAAGTGAGGAAAACTATGCATTGATGGCAAATGCTGATAAAGAAAGTGCTGAGAGCAGTTCTGAAGCTGCTGAAACAAAGGTACCTCAGACTACTTATGCTTTTCATACTGATGATATTAATGAGTTGAGA
The DNA here is from genome assembly GCF_009905375.1 of Apium graveolens. Taxonomy (NCBI): domain Eukaryota; kingdom Viridiplantae; phylum Streptophyta; class Magnoliopsida; order Apiales; family Apiaceae; genus Apium; species Apium graveolens. The sequence goes on from NC_133650.1 coordinate 186,839,714, forward strand.
AGATATCTTAAAACCTTGTTTGTTAGTTATAGAGATCAAACTTTAACATGTGAAAGATTAACTTCTGAAAATCTTGCATTTAAGAAAAGAAATGATTTCTTAGAAAAAGAGTTAGTCATGTTCCATCAAACTCAGAAGGATAGAGATGATGCTTTTTATGTTAGGAATGAAGTGCTAAAAATAAATGAATCTCTAAAAACTGAGTTAGAAAAGGAAAGAGAGATTATCAGGACTTGGACTAACTCTGGCAAAACAAATCAAAATTTTCTAAGTAGTGGAAACTGGAAAGAGGGCTTAGGTTATGGAGAAGATAAGAATGATAAAGGAACTGAAGAAATTAAGTCTGTTGATAAGCAAAAGCCAAAGTTAAAACCTGTTAAGTTTGTAACTGTAAAGTCTGAAAATGAAAAATCAGAAGTTACAAAGAAATTAACTTCTGACAAACTAAAACAGGAAAAGACAGCTGAAGTGAACATAGGCTTAATGACAAAGAAGCAGCTTAAGCATAAGCTGAAAGATGTTAAGAATGCAAACAAGGTAAAATCACCAAGGAAAAATAGGAATGGAAAGGAAGGTGTGAATAAAAGCAATAATTATAAACCTGTTCCTGATGCTTCAAGGAAAACATGTCATAACTGTGGAAATTCTAACCATCTGGCTTCTTTTTGCCGGAAGAATAAGAATATTAACTCCTTACCTTCAAAGTCAGGAGTTAAGAGTTAGTCTGTTAGATACAAACCACAAAATCCATGTTTTCATTGTGGTAGTTTATGGCATTCCATTTATACTTGTAAGGAATATCATAGCTTGTACTATGATTATTATCAAATAAAACCTTCTTTGAAGAAAGTTTCCATTGTTCCTTCTAGTGTAAATTCTGATTCAAAGTCTGATAGTGTAAGTTCTGATAAGAAAAATGTTAACATAAACTCTGATGCTAAATCCGCTGCAAATGTTAACAAACTTAATAAGGCCAAAAGATCCAAGCAAGTCTGGATCCTTAAAACTAATAATTAGTGGTCTTTGTGATTGCAGGGCAACAGGAAAAATATTCTAGTTCTGGACAGTGGATGTTCAGGACATATGACTGGAAATAAGGCCCTGCTATCAGACTTTATGGAGAAAGCTGGCCCAAGTGTTTCTTATGGAGATGGCAATATTGGAAAAACATTGGGATATGGCAATATCAATCTTGGAAATGTCATAATTAAACAAGTAGCTCTGGTCTCAGGACTTAAACACAACCTACTGAGTATAAGTCAAATCTGTGACAGAAGTTATCATGTTGATTTCTTTGAAGAACACTGTGAAATTGTGAGTAAATCTAAAGGCAAAGTTGTTCTGAAAGGATACAGGCGTGGTAACATTTATGAAGCTAAGCTTTCAACAAGTACTGATGGTTCTGCAATCTGTCTGATGAGTAGAGCATCAATTGAAGAAAGCTGGAATTGGCATAAGAAACTCTCTCATTTAAATTTCAACAATATAAATGAACTGGTCAAGAAAGATCTTGTGAGAGGATTGCCAAACACAGTATTTGCTCCTGATGGTCTTTGTGATTCATGTCAGAAAGCCAAACAAAGAAAATCTTCATTCAAGAGCAAGACTAAATCATCAATTCTTGAGCCTTATCATCTACTACATGTTGATCTATTTGGTCCAGTAAATGTCATGTCTATTGTAAAGAAGAAGTATGCGTTGGTCATAGTGGATGAGTTCACCAGATACACATGGGTGTATTTCTTGCATACAAAAAGTGAAACTGCATCAATCTTGATTGGTCATGTCAAACATCTGGATAAAATGGTCAAAGATTCTGTGAAAGTTTTAAGGAGTGATAATGGCACTGAGTTCAAGAATTTGATAATGGAAGAGTTCTGCAAAAGCCATGGAATAAAGCAGGAATTTTCTGCTCCTGGAACTCCACAGCAAAATGGAGTTGTTGAAAGGAAGAATAGAACTCTCATTGAAGCTGCACGTACAATGCTTGAAGAAGCAAAGCTTCCAACCTATTTCTGGGCTGAAGCTGTGCAGACTGCTTGTTTTACTCAAAATGCAACACTCATTAACAAGCATGGAAAAACACCATATGAGATGGTGAAGAAAAAGAAGCCAAATCTGAAATACTTTCATGTATTTGGATGCAAGTGTTTTGTTCTCAAGACTCATACTGAACAGCTATCAAAGTTTGATCTAAAAGCTGATGAAGGAATCTTTGTTGGATATCCACTTTCCACAAAAGCCTTCAGAGTCTATAATTTGAGAACAAAAGTAGTCATGGAATCTATCAATGTCTCTTTTGATGACAAGAAGATTACTGGTCTTGAAGATTTCATTGACCATGATCAGCTGAGATTTGAAAATGAAGACTCAAATTCTGATACTGAAAATCCTGAAAGTCTAAGTCCTGATACTGTAAACTCTGATGGAATAAACTGTTAGATATATTTGATAATGTCATGGCTAATATGTTTTATGTTTAGCTTTCAGATCTTACTTGAACAGGATAAATCAGTACTTAACTGTTGATCAGTACTTATACTGGAAGTCAGGACTTAAGGATATCAGTACTTATGTTATCAGGAGATAATCATCAGAAGATAAATATCAGAACTTAAGTGCTGAAGGACAATCAGATAAGGACAGTAGCTGATTAAAGGAAAGAAGATCAAGATAAACATAAGAAGAGATATGCATGAAGAAGGAATTCTGTAAAGAATGGAATACTTGGAAGAAATGATATCTGATTGATATATTTTAGGAAGCAAAATTATATTCCATATCAATTAGCGATTATCTTGTAACTGTGTAGTATATAAACACAGACATAGGGTTTACACTATAAGTGTTATCATTATTAGAGAAGATTATTCATTGTAACCCTAGCAGCTCTCGTGATATTTGTTCGTCACTGAGAGGTAACAGTTCCATACTGTAACAGAGTTTATTGTTTCAATAAAGTTTATTTTCTGTTACTTAAGTTCTTAAAGTTCGATTTGAGTGTACTATACACTGTATTCACCCCCTCTACAGTGTGTGTGTGACCTAACAATTGGTATCAGAGCCTATCTGTTAACATACATACAGTTAAAGATCCAAACACAATCATGTCGGACACAGAAACTCCAACTAAGCCTACCAAAATTGAGGAATCACCAAAGACACAAATTCAGAGTCGGTATGAGACCATCAGAGTTCCCACACTGAGACCATCTGAATATCCCATATGGAAGGTAAGGATGACCATGTTCCTGGAAGCAACAGATCCAGAATACCTTGATAGAATCAAGGAAGGCCCTCACAAACCAACCAAGCTTGCTGTTGCAGTTGCAGATGAAGCAGCAAAGACCGTACCAAAAGAGAAGAGTGATTATACTGCTGAAGACATAGCATCAATTGCTAAGGATGCTAAGGTACGACACTTACTGCATAGTGCCATTGATAATGTAATGTCAAACAGGGTAATCAACTGCAAGACTGCTAAGGAGATATGGGATGCTCTGGAAATAAGGTGTCAGGGAACTGACACAATTAAGAAGAACAGGAAGACAATACTTACTCAAGAGTATGAACACTTTGACTCAAAGACTAATGAGTCATTGAATGATTTATATGATAGATTTGTCAAACTTTTGAATGATTTGTCATTGGTTGATAAAGAGTATTATCTTGAAGATTCAAACCTTAAGTTCCTGTTAGCTCTTCCTGAATGTTGGGATTTGAAGGCAACGATAATAAGAGACATCTACAATCTTGATGAAACAACTCTTGACGAAATCTATGGAATGCTCAAGACTCATGAGCTGGAGATGGAACAAAGAAGCAAGAGGAAAGGAGGAAAGTCAAGGACAGTTGCTCTTAAGGCTGAAGAAGAATTCCCCAAAGCAGCTTCCTCAAAGAAAGACAAGGGTAAAGCTCTTTTCATAAAGTCTGATACTGAGTCATCAAGTTCTGAGAGTGATGATGACTCAGATTCTGAAAGCTTGCCTGAGACTGATGCTGATGAGGAGATGATGAAGCTGTGTGCTCTTATGGTGAAAGGAATCACAAAGATTGCATACAGGAAGTTCAGGAAGGGAAAGAAGTTTTCCAGGAAAGGCATAAGTTTTGATAAGAAGAATTTTAGAAGATCTGAAGGCAGAGGAGGAAAGTCTGACAGAGGATATTACACCAATGTTAAATGCTATAAATGTGGTGAGAAAGGCCACATATCTCCTGACTGCAAGAAGGTAAAGGGTGACAAAGCCAAGGCTCTTGTCACAAAGCAGAAAAGCTGGACAGACACCTCAGACTCTGAAAGTGAGGAAAACTATGCATTGATGGCAAATGCTGATAAAGAAAGTGCTGAGAGCAGTTCTGAAGCTGCTGAAACAAAGGTATCTCAGACTACTTATGCTTTTCATACTGATGATATTAATGAGTTGAGAAGATATCTTAAAACCATGTTTGTTAGTTATAGAGATCAAACTTTAACATGTGAAAGATTAACTTCTGAAAAACTTGCATTTAAGAAAAGAAATGATTTCTTAGAAAAAGAGTTAGTCATGTTCCATCAAACTTAGAAGGATAGAGATGATGCTTTTTATGTTAGGAATGAAGTGCTAAAATTAAATGAATCTCTAAAAACTGAGTTAGAAAAGGAAAGAGAGATTATCAGTACTTGGACTAACTCTGGCAAAACAACTCAAAATTTGCTAAGTAGCAGAAACTGGAAAGAGGGCTTAGGTTATGGAGAAGATAAGAAAGATAAAGGAACTGAAGAAATTAAGTCTGTTGATAAGCAAAAGCCAAAGTTAAAACCTGTTAAGTTTGTAACTGTGAAGTCTGAAAATGAAAAATCAGAAGTTACAAAGAAATTAACTTCTGACAAACTAAAACAGGAAAAGACAGCTGAAGTGAACATAGGCTTAATGACAATGAAGCAGCTTAAGCATAAGCTGAAAGATGTCAAGAATGCAAATAAGGTAAAATCACCTAGGAAAAATAGGAATGGAAAGGAAGGTGTGAATAAAAGCAATAATTATAAACCTGTTCCTGATGCTTCTAGGAAAACATGTCATAACTGTGGAAGTTCTAACCATCTGGCTTCTTTTTGCAGGAAGAATAAGAATATTAACTCCTTACCTTCAAAGTCAGGAGTTAAGAGTCAGTCTGTTAGATACAAACCACAAAATCCTTGTTTTCATTGTGGTAGTTTATGGCATTCCATTTATACTTGTAAGGAATATCATAGCTTGTACTATGATTATTATCAAATAAAACCTTCTTTGAAGAAAGTTTCCATTGTTCCTTCTAGTGTAAATTCTGATTCAAAGTCTGATAGTGTAAGTTCTAATAAGAAAATTGTTAACATAAACTCTGATGCTAAATCCGCTGCAAATGTTAATAAACTTAATAAGGCCAAAGGATACAAGCAAGTCTGGGTCCTTAAAATTAATAATTAGTGGTCTTTGTGATTGCAGGGCAACAGGAAAAATATTCTAGTTCTGGACAGTGGATGTTCAGGACATATGACTGGAAATAAGGCCCTGCTATCAGACTTTGTGGAGAAAGTTGGCCCAAGTGTTTCTTATGGAGATGGCAACATTGGAAAAACATTGGGATATGGCAATATCAATCTTGGAAATGTCATAATTAAACAAGTAGCTCTAGTCTCAGGACTTAAACACAACCTACTGAGTATAAGTCAAATCTGTGACAGAGGTTATCATGTTGATTTCTTTGAAGAACACTGTGAAATTGTGAGTAAATATAAAGGCAAAGTTGTTTTGAAAGGATACAGGAGTGGTAACATTTATGAAGCTAAGCTTTCAACAAGTACTGATGGTTCTGCAATCTGTCTGATGAGTAGAGCATCAATTGAAGAAAGCTGGAATTGGTATAAGAAACTCTCTTATTTAAATTTCAACAATATAAATGAACTGGTCAAGAAAGATCTTGTGAGAGGATTGCCAAACACAGTATTTGCTCCTGATGGTCTTTGTGATTCATGTCAGAAAGCCAAACAAAGAAAATCTTCATTCAAGAACAAGACTGAATCATCAATTCTTGAGCCTTATCATCTACTACATGTTGATCTATTTGGTCCAGTAAATGTCATGTCTATTGCAAAGAAGAAGTATGCGTTGGTCATAGTAGATGAGTTCACCAGATACACATGGGTGTATTACTTGCATACAAAAAGTGAAACTGCATCAACCTTGATTGATCATATCAAACATCTGGATAAAATGGTCAAAGACTCTGTAAAAGTTTTAAGGAGTGATAATGGCACTGAGTTCAAGAATTTGATAATGGAAGAGTTCTGCAAAAGCCATGGAATAAAGTAGGAATTTTCTGCTCCTGGAAGTCCACAGCAAAATGGAGTTGTTGAAAGGAAGAATAGAACTCTCATTGAAGTTGCACGTACAATGCTTGAAGAAGCAAAGCTTCCAACCTATTTCTGGGCTGAAGCTGTACAGACTGGTTGTTTTACTCAAAATGCAACACTCATTAACAAGCATGGAAAAACACCATATGAGATGGTGAAGAAAAAGAAGCCAAATCTGAAATATTTTCATGTATTTGGATGCAAGTGTTTTGTTCTCAAGACTCATCCTGAACAGCTATCAAAGTTTGATATAAATCTGATGAAGGAATCTTTGTTGGATATCCACTTTCCACAAAAGCCTTCAGAGTCTATAATTTGAGAACAAAAGTGGTCATGGAATCTATCAATGTCTCTTTTGATGACAAAACGATTACTGGTCTTGAAGATTTCATTGACCATGATCAATTGAGATTTGAAAATGAAGACTCAAATTCTGATACAGAAAATCCTGACAGTCTAAGTCCTGATACTGTAAACTCTGATGGATTAAACTCTGATGTTATTGAAACTGTGGAGACTACGTCAAAGGAAGATGCACCCATTCAGGGGGAGCATACTCAAGATTCTACCACATCTCAAGAAACATCAGAACATGCATCTGGCTCTTCAAGTTCTGATTCGTCAAGTTCTGATAAGCAAAGTTCTGATAGTGCTGAAAATCTAAATACTGAAGAATCCAACTCAGAGAGCATAGTTTCAGGGGGAGCATCAGAAAATGAAAATGAAAATAGCATGGATCATGGGGGAGCATCCAGTTCTAGAGAAAACCTTCCATCTGCAAGGAAGTGGACAAAATAACATACACCTGATTTGATAATTGGAAATCCTGATCCAGGTGTCAGAACTAGAACAGGTACTTCAAATGAATGTCTTTACAATTCTTTTCTCTCTCAGACTGAGCCAAAGAAAGTGGAAGAAGCTCTTCAAGATGCTGATTGGGTGCAAGCAATGCAGGAAGAGTTGAATGAATTTGAAAGAAACAAAGTCTGGACCCTAGAGCCAAGACCAAAGAATAGATCTGTTGTTGGTAAAAGTGGGTATTCAGAAACAAAACTGACAGTGATGGCATAATTACAAGGAATAAGGCAAGGCTGGTTGCAAAAGGATATTCTCAATAGAAGGGAATTGATTATGATGAAACATTTGCACCAGTTGCTAGGTTAGAAGCCATAAGGATATTCTTGGCTTATGTTGCTCACAAAAAGTTTACTGTCTTTCAAATGGATGTGAAAAGTGCTTTTCTCAATGGAGAATTGGAGGAGGAGGTATATGTTGAACAACCTCCAGGTTTTGTAGATACCAAACATCCAGATTATGTCTACAGGCTTGATAAAGCACTTTATGGACTTAAGCAAGCTCCTAGAGCATGGTGTGAGACTTTAGCTCAGTTTCTTCTGGAAAGTGGATTCAACAGAGGGACAATAGACAAAACACTGTTCTACCTCAACCATGGAAAGGACTTACTTCTGGTCCAGAGTTATGTTGATGATATCATTTTTGGATCTACGAATGACAAACTTTGCAAAAAGTTTGCCAAACTAATGCAGTCAAGATATCAGATGAGTATGATGGGGGAACTTAGCTATTTTCTGGGCCTTCAAGTCAAGCAGAATAAGGAAGGCACTTTTATTTGTCAAACCAAGTACACCAGAAACTTGCTGAAGAAATTTGGAATGCAAGATTGTTCAAGTGCATCCACTCCAATGGCCACTGCGACAAAACTGGATAAGGATACCGGTAAATCAGTAGATATTACTGACTAGAGAGGTATGATTGGCTCTCTACTCTATCTAACTGCTAGTAGACCTGATATCATGTATGCTACCTGTCTTTGTGCAAGATTTCAAGCAGATCCAAGAGAACCTCACTTAACAGCTGTAAAAAGAATCTTTAAGTATCTTAAAGGAACAGCTGCTCTGGGATTATGGTATCCTAGAGAATCAGATTTTAAACTAATAGGTTACTCAGATGCAGATTTTGCAGGTTGCAAAATTGACAGGAAAAGCACAAATGGAAGCTGCCAATTTCTTGGCGGCAGATTGGTTTCTTGGTACAGCAAGAAACAAAAGTCAATTTCCACATCAACTGCAGAAGCAGAGTATATTGCTGCAGGAAACTGTTGTGCACAGATTCTTTGGATGAAGAATCAGTTACTGGATTATGGGTTAACATATTTCAAAATCCCTATTTACTGTGATAATCAAAGTGCTATTGCCATGACAGGTAATCTAGTTCAACACTCTATGACAAAGCACATCAGCATCAGGTACCACTTCATCAGGGAACATGTGGATGAAGGTACAGTGGAATTGCATTTTGTTCCCACAGATCAACAACTAGCAGATATCTTCACAAAACCACTATGTGAAGCTACTTTTACAAGATTGGTAAATGAACTTGGAATGGTTTCAGGTTCTTTCTCTAAATCTGCTTAGTCCTGTTCAGTGTTATCAGACTTTATGCTCAGTATTTACAGAATTAATCTCATTATGTATTCTGTGCTTAATTGATAAATATCTTTAAGTACTGACTGTTGTCTGATATATGTTTCTAAACTCTGATAAGTGATATGTCTGTTCAAGTACATATTCAATCCTATGAGGATAACTGTGCTAGATACTGACCTAGTAGTCTTCAATAAACAAATGATTCCATGTAAGAAGTAATTATTTCAGTAGAAACCCTATGACACTAGCAAATTCTGATAATTGAGCTTAGTTAAGTTTACTTTGTATATCTTATTACTAAGTCACAAATTAGAATAATGCTACTCATCTGTTAATGTCTGATACTAGTAAAACTGCTGAATGTACTAAGTGCTGATAAACCTCACTTATCAAAAGAAAAAGCAAAAAGATCAAAGAATAAAATCAGGTACTCCTTTGAGATCTAGAGTAAAAATGTGGAAGGGACGACCCAAGTGCATTGCTGGTATTAAGTAGATATGCATTAGAAAAGCAATATATTTTCTTGGTGACTTTTCACACTCTATGATTACTGGAGAAATACTCTGATAATAGCATAAATTCTGATAAACAGTCGTGACTCACTTACACTGAGAAGCCACTGTAAAATAGAATTTCAAAAGATGCATAAAATTAGCACAAAACAGTTGAGGTGGACTCAAGCATGAACTCATTCATCAGTAGGTTTCAGGACAATGACAGCTCTTTAGCAAAATTTTAGTTATGCCTTATTTCTAAGATGTACTGAAGTGAATCAGACTTTACTCTTTGTCTGTTATTTAGCTTAATGCACACACTAATCACTCCATCTGAATGATGAAAATTTCTGTGGTGTCTATGTTATTTTAGATAAACAGTCATTATGTCATTTTTGCCCAAATTCTGAGGACAAGTTCTAGTTACACGTTCTGATGATTAAGTTCTGAAGTCTATAACTCAGAACTTGTATGAGGATTTACTAAGATGGGCATTCCTTTTTCGAGTTAAGAAATTATGTTCTGATGACTGTTAAGTTCTGGTATAGGTCTAAGTTCTGATTTCTCAGTCTAATCCTTTACTTGGATTATCTGTGAATAAAATTTGATAACAGTCTCAGTTCGAACTAGAATATGTTGAAGTGGAAGATTAATAGTCACTATGATTAGGATTAATGGTATTCGTACTTGAACAGTCCACTGTTTCTTGTTTCTTGTGCGGTTTAAACCATGATTCCTCTTTCCAATGAATGTTATTCTTTTTCAAAGTCTAGGGAGATGAGGTAAAATTAATTCTACCTGTCAGCATTCAATTTCTTTGCGTCTCCTGGCATTCTCTTGCCTATATAAGCAGCCACTTCACATCAGTCTTTCCATCAAATTCTTCTCACACACTTATCTTCATACTTCTTCTTTCAAAAACACAATGGTCAGATACAACATGTTTTTGAACTACCAAAACTTCAATATGGAGCTAAGATGTGCCGAGTGGCAGCAGGAATGGCATGTCACAGCCATTCCTGAGGAGATATGGGACTCTGTCCCACATGAGGTACTGACACACCTTCTGTTCTTCTATATGGACTACCATCGCCATCTGGAGCGATTGGAGGAGGAAAGGTTGGAAGCTCTCCGCCAGCAAGAGCGAATCATCAGACTCGCCATTCTGTTTGTCGAGAGTAGGAAGAAGAAGATGACTTAATCTCGTCTTCTTCCTATTTTTCTTCATCACTAGCTTTGTCAGGCTTCTTAGCTAGGACTAAGGCTGTTGATGTTAGGTTTAGAAGCTTAGGGAAAATCTTGTATAAGTATTGATGTAATTTCCATTTCATAAATGTATTGTCTTGATATATTAATGAAAGTTGTTTTTACTTCAAGATTTTGTCTCTGAGTTATTTTATCTTGTGTTGATAAATCCTGATTGATATTCTGATGACCATATAAATTTTGTTTTATATTAAGTTCTGATTCATTTTCAGCACTTACTTATCTAATTTATCTTGGTCATTTTCATGTGATGTATTTTCAGAATATTAATGATGCAGTGAAAAATAATTCAAGCAATGCTAACGGTTTAAATTTTGAATTAAAACTGTTTCTCTTGATAAATGGAACGGTTTTTCCTTGAAACTAGGCAAATGGGTAAGTAATGATTCCTTTTTTCTCGAGCCCAGTAACTGTTCGTTATTACTGCATGTCTGACAGGTGTCCAACGGTAACATATTTGTTCAGAGTATAAGTACAACAGAGAGAAGATTTCTTTAATCTTTTATTTTCTTCATATTTTATCTCTCTCCTTACTTTTACTCTCTTTCTCTTTATTTCTCACGTTGTTTTTTCATACAGACATTATCTCAAACACCTAACAGGCATACTTGAATCTCATTTTTTTTCACATGGCACCAAAGGATTTAATCATTGATGGAGCTAAGTTTGTCCCCAACAACTATGTTGCAGTTCTTGATCACACTAAAGCTCCATCTGAATTGCACTTTGTGCAAGATCTTCTTGCACATAGTGAGGTTAGGTATGCATTAACACAGCCTGAATTCTTTTCAAGCCAACAAGTTCTGAGGTTTTGGAGGACTGGACTTTTTGATGATGGTGGTCAACGTGGAACTCCCAGTATTATCTTCCAAGTGGGTGATTCATCCTTTGTAGTCACTCCTGGTACAGTATGCAGGGCTTTACATCTTCCAGAAGATTGTACTTTCTCAATTCCAGAGGACTCAGCCCTTCAGGAGTTAATGGCTGAATTGGGATATGAAAAGAGTCTGACGAAACTTGGACAGTTGAAACGGGCTAATATCAGAAGAGAATGGAGTTTCTTCTTTGATTGCATCACCAAAGCTTTTGTGAACAAATGTTCGAATTTTGATGCTATTCCAATTATGAGTCAGCACATCGGGTATGCAATTATCAATCAAACTCATTTTGATTTTGCAACTGCTTTAATTGGTTTTATTGGGGATAGGATGACAGAGGATCGAGATGTTGTTTATTTTGCTAGATTTTGTCAACTTATTTACACTTATTGTACTAATGAACCTCATTTAGTCAGCACTCAAACCCCACCTTTTAAGGTTGCAAAACGATACTTTAATGACCTGGTAAATGCTGATACTAAGAAAAAAGTGGTTAGACCATTACAGATTCCTAAGTCTGTAAAACAGATCCTGGTAAATGCTGATCCTGATACTTATAGATCTGTTTACTCTGATGTCCAACCAACTCCAAACACCCAAAATCCATCAACCTCAGTACCTACCTCTCATTCTACTCAACCTACCCTCAGAACATATCTCAAATCCTATCTCTCCACTTCACAGCCTGCTCGACCTTCATCTTCAGCACCTACTGTGAAATCTTCATCTTCCAAGCCAAAGAGGACAAAGAATGTTCCTCAAACATCTCAAAAGAGAAGGAGGATTGCATTGAGCGATGAATTTGATTCTGAGGAACCGGTTCCTGCTACAGAACATGTTGTATCTGAAGCTGAGAAAGAGATTTTTCAGAAGGATTCTAAAATTGGGGGTTCTAGGCTTCTCAAGAGGCTTAGACGAATGACAGTTCCTGAAACTCCCAAGGAATCCAAATCAACAAGGAAGTACAAGAAACAGAGGGCACAAAGGCCAGTTTCAGATGATGAAGAGGAAGCAGCTAAGGAAGGGGATCAGGAATCTCTGATCTCACAAGACAAGGAATTTGCTCCAGTCACTTCTTCTCCATCAACTCCATCTCAGGAAGCTGTATCTGACAAGGCTAACTCACCATCTGTGTCTCTTGTTGATCCAGGCACAAGTGCTGATATTGATGTTCAACACTTGGTTGTGTCTGAAGTATTTCTCTTAGAAGCTCCAACAGCAAATAATCCTTCCACAACACCTGTTACTGATGCTCTTCAAACTGCAGAGTTATCAAAAACACCTTCTCTGCATCAAGATGCTGATGATCAGACTTTAGGTGAGCATCAGGATATGGCTGTTGATCAGAACTTAGTATTAGATCAGCAATTAGAGGATGCTGAAGCCTCCATTGCTACTCACACTGTTGTCTTATCAGAAGATACTGATTCTTTAAGTTCTGATGCTGCAAATGCTGGAGATACTGGTGATGCTGCTCCAACTGTAGATGCTGATGAAGCAGGTCCTTCAGGACATACTCCTCAACAGACTCTTCCTAAGTCTGAACTGGTAAAGAAGTTTGTTACCGGGGATGCACCAGTACCTTGGAGTGAAACTCCTGCAGGTCAGGAGTGGACTAATGTAATAACCCCAATTTTTGGGAAATTTTTGAAACCCTTATGAATAGTGTTTTTGCTGAATGAGAAAACTTTTCATGCCACACTATGTAGGGGTTCTGTTATTGATCTTATGGGATATTATTAGTACTCTATGTGGTATATAAGTGTATGTAAAGATCGTCAGAATCCAATTTCCGAACACTTGGATTTTTCCCGGAACTCCACTAGATACGGAAAGAATTGAGAAAAAGGTAACAGGATAAAAAGGATTTAAATTAAAGGATTATAAAAGAGGATCATAGAAGGAATACAATATATTGAGAAAGGTTAAGGGAACCTAAGTAATAAGATCCCGGGTATGATCCCTCAAACGATAAACGAAAACGAAAGTTAAGCGAACCGTATAACAGATCAGCGGTCATTAGGCAAACAATTAGGAATTTAATCAAAGGGATTAGAGAGGATGATGTCACCCAACCAATGAGAAGAGGACAAGGAGGGGAGGATGACATCATGAGGATGACACAAGCATGACATGGGAAGGAAGGAGATGTGGTGACTTTTTAACCACACAAAACCAAGGGCAACTAGGTAATTCACTAAAGCAAACAACAAAAATCAACCAACCAAAAGCAAATCAAGCCAAAACACAAAAATCTCTCTTCTTCTTCTTCATGCTCTCGGGTGCTTTTCTTAAAAAATGAAAGTCCAAGCTCCTCCACTTACTATTTAGCAAGGTAATTATCTAAGCTTCCCCATGGATAGTTACATACTTCCTATAAGTTTAAGCTTCTAATTCCAAGCCAATCTTTTTCTATAAATCATGAAAGAAGATGGTGAATAGTGTTTTTCAAGAACTAAAATTTGTGTTCTTGAAGTTTTGTTTAGATTAAGCTTGGATAAGGACTTTAAGGGTGATTCCAAGCCATTCTCTTGATTCTCCACTCTCCAAGGAAGGTATAACTTCTCAAACCCTTAGTATTAAGTTTTGTTGGTTTGGATTTCATAATGTTAGATGATGGGTTAGTGTAATGAGTGTGTACTCATGATAGAGCTTTGTTTAGTAAGTGGTTTTGTTGATTTTGGAGTTAGGAGTGATGCTTGTTAGATTTGAAGTTCTTAGTCACATTTTTTTTGACTTGGTTTAGATGAATAAATTGGTAATATTGAGTTGATTTGGGACTGTTGTAATGTAGTTTAGATGGAGGTTTGATTGGGTTGTGAATTGGAATTGAAATTGTGGTTGTTGGAATTGGTTTAAATTTGGGAAATCGCGTAAACATAGCCGTCGTAACGTCCGATTTTCTTTGGACTGTTTTTGTGCATAGCATTAGGACCCGAGAACCCCCTGCTAGATTATGACCACTGCCATGTTTAGATAGCTCATGTTACGAGCTTCGTTTTGATATATAGTTCGTTCGATTCCGATGCACGGTTTAGGAGAAACGACCATTTCAAGTAACGGCGTTTCGCGAACGAAACTTTTCCCCTCGGCTTACTTTGAAACATAGGTTAAAGACCATAAAGGGTTAATTAATGTATGAAACATTTATGGTAAGTGTGTTAGGCAGTTGGTAAGACACTCGCGAAGGAATCGCTTTAAAACTCGTAAAGGTTAAATTATTAAAAATGGTGGAGCCGAGGGTACCCGGGTGACTTAAGCAAATCAGTGAGCGCAAAACAAGCGTTAGAGTCTAAGTTAGTTAAAGTATAGATTTACAAGTGACTTTGGTTTAATTCCAACTTACTTGTTGTTTATAGGTTACCAGACTCGTCCCGAGCCTTTTTTTCACCCCAAGTCGCTCAGGCAAGTTTTCTACCCGTTATACTGTTGTTGTGATGTATATATGTATATGCATTATCTTGCGATAGATGCATGTTGGTTAATTAGCAAATGTTGCGATATATTGAAGCATGCTGATATGGTATATATATGCATGCCTGTTTCGTATTCTTGCCATATATATCTGTTGGTTCAGTTGATAATACCTATGCTAGAGGATAGCGGTAACTTGCATATACCCTTAGTATAGGGACCCAAGGTGAAAATATTTTCTAAAACCGGGAGTCGAGGATCCCGAGTAGATTTTGTATATATGGATATGGATATATATATATATATATATTTATATATATATATGGTTATAGTTTTCTAAACTATTAATCAAATAAGGTTTATTCGATAACTTTAACTTTATTTTATTACTGAATATTATTTTGAATATTCATTCGAGGACTTATGACTCCTTTTATTTTAATTATCTGAATATTATTTGAATATTCATTCGAGGGCTTATGACTCTTTCATATTATTTATTGAATATTATTTGAATATTCATTCGAGGGCTTATGACTCTTTCATATTATTTATTGAATATTATTTGAATATTCATTCGAGGGCTTATGACTCAGTTTATATTATTTAATGAATATTATTTGAATATTCATTTGAGTATCTATGACTCCGATTATTTGCTGAGATATATTCTTTATTTTATTAAAGAATAAGGTGTCAATAATCAAACTTATTTTCGATTATTCAAATAAAGATAGTACTTTCATATAAGTATATCTTTGGTTATTTAATATTCGTTTCAAGTAGAAGTTTTAATACTTCTACTTCAATTATTTTTATAAAGATTATTCTTTATGGGAATATTATTTAAATAATAATATTCAGTCATTTTCTAAATATTCTGGGGACTGATTTACTTCATTAAATCAGCTTTACTCCAAACACTCTATAAAGTGTTTTCGAGTCTTCAAAATGATTTTTAAAGTCAGAGCGGATCCCAAAACTCATTTTTATATTTAAGATCTTCCTTTTTAAGGGGATTTAAATACTCGCTCAAAACCTGGGGAATCCGGCTCTGTGGTGTATTTTATATTCGCAACGAGGTTGCAGTTTTGATAAATGAATTGATTACTTGCCCAATGTTCGGGAAGTAAGCCCATCTAATTGAGTCGGCATAAGCGACAGGCCGGGGTACGGTCTATCAAAGTGTAAGTGGCTGGGTGGCAGTCCATCAACGCGTAAGAGGCCGGGTGGCGGTCCAGCACAAGGTCCTTATGTGGCCAGGGTGATGACCGGTGGGGGATTCATCCATCTACTAGTAGAAAAGGTTACTTATTGGTATCTTTGCCTGATCAGCAAGATATCTGGTTTATGCCAAAATTCTTTTCCTTTCCAAAATTCATTGGATGTTTCAAACTCTGTCATACTTTACATAACAGAGGTTCCAGGAAATGTTTAAGAGATATATATGTGGATATATATATATCGGGACTAAATAAAGTATCTCGTAACTTTATTTCATTCAATAATATTTCAAAGATTGAATCTATTCAAGTCTTAACTTGTGGTCTCATCTATGGGATGTTTTTCTTAAAACTTATAATACTTTGAACGGTGGTAGTTCAAGTAGCTTTATAAATGATATAAGTGTGGTGAAGTATTGGTAACTTCATTCCTTATTTTTACTTATATCTAGTAAGTAATTATCTTACACATGATAGAGATTCTATTAAGTATCCATTTAGATACTTATATTATTGTTATCACTATGTATTATCTTGCGAGCTGTAAGGCTCACTCTTGCTTTATTTCTTCATCACACAACAACAGTTAGGAGAGATGGCCAGACTCCAGCAGACCCAGCGCAAGCGCGTGGGAAGCGTCCCGCGTCTTCCCGTTGATGTTGTAGCTGCTATAGCTGCAGAGGAAGATCCATTGTAGTTCAGACCATCTACTTTTGAGAATCAAATTATGTATAATTATAACTTGTGGCAGATAATGGCAATTAACTGTAAATTTATCAAGTAATCATTTTGGGTTGTAATAACTTTTAAATGGTGGATTCAAAGACTTGTACTTATTTCAATTTCATCTCTGAGACTATAACGGGTTGTGGTGTGTGTTAGTATGGGGTCACAGCATGAGGTTATTTATTATTAATTAAGTGAAGTGATATTGTGGAAAGAAAGACCGTGACGACCCGGATCCCCGACCCCGGATCTGGGGGTGTTACAACTAAGGAATGGAACTCAGTTTCATGTGTTCCAACTGCAATACATCTTGCTGAGCACTTGACTAAAGCTGATGAAATGTTAAATTCTGATGATTTAAAAACCCAGCTTAGAGTCACTGCATTGAGTACAAAACATCTACAAGGTCTTCATTCAACTACTCATGCAGAGCTACACAAGATTCAGGAGAACTTTATCAAACAAGAACAAGTTTGAAAAATTGATAAGAAAAAGTTCTTTCAACCTACCATTGACAGGATTGCTTATATTGAAAAAACTCAAGAGAAACAACAAGCTCAGATTGATGAAATTCTGACAAATCAAGTTTCTCAGCAATCGCAACTTACTAAAATCCAATCCTCAGTGGAATTACTTATCTCTCTTTTACTACCTGCTGATGCCAAAAAGGGGGAGAAGGTAATTAAGTCCAAATGCAACACTAACAAGACACTCCAAGGAAAGGATGATGGAAATGATGATCAAGGATACTCTGGAATGGGTAGCGGTCATAGTCAAGGTAGAAGGTTTACATCAAGACAAGCTAGTCACAGGACAAGTTCTGATACTGGGAAAAGAATAAGTTTTGCTGCTGGTAAAAGGATAAGTTCTGATGAACTTCTAGATCTTGATGAGAAAATGTCAAGACAGTTATTTCTTCAAGAAAATCCAGGAATGGACTTGGAAAGTTTAAAGGAAGAAGAAGCTAGACTTAAATCAGAGAAAGTCACATCTAAATCTGAAGCTTCTGGTAAAAAATCACTTCCAAAACTCAAAGGCATTGTGATCAAAGAAAGGACACATACTGAAGCAACGTTGGCTAGATCACAACCACAGATAGATCCAAGATCCAAGGGTAAAGAAAAGGTTGGTGAACCTATCAAGGTTTATGTACCTCCTGAGGAAGAAGAAATTACTGATGAAAAGGATGATCTTGCTCTGACTTCAAGAAAAGTTCTTAAAACAACCTCTGACATGGCTCAAGTTGTTCAGAGTCAAGAAATTGTAAGTTCTGATATTCAGAAGAAGCAAGTAACCTCTGACAGAGCTCAAGTTAACTTGATATCAGAAAATAGATCAAAGACACTCCTACCAGGATTCACTAAAGCAAAACAGACTCAATCTTTGAAGACTACTATAAGTGGTTTTGAAGCAAGAGTAGTTACTGGAAAGGAAGCTAGAGATAAAACTGGATTGGGAAGTGCTGATGAAAGAAGAGTACACAACACTATCAATGATCCAACTTCCTTGAGTGAACCAGGTATTGGAGCAACTCTTGAGAGATTGAATCAACTAGAATCTGTACAGATGGTTTACCATACCTACTTGAAAGAATACATCATGTTGTATTTCATGATAGATGGTAGGGTTTATCATATAAGACAAAATGCCATTCCATTGAAATATTTTGAAGAATTGGAGCATGTACTTTTCTTACTTCAAGTGGATGACAGAATAACAGAGACTGCTGCAAACTACTTAAAAGAACAGATTTAGAGACAGAAAAGGCTTTATTCTGTTAAGTCTGACAGCATATATGTTCCAAAGTACAGAGATCACAATGGTGATATTGTTGATATGAAGCCTAATACTGCACAGATCAGAACATATCTTGGTATTAAGGGACTTGAATTCAATCTTGAGTCTGACAAAGCTTATGTCATAAGACTAGATCAGGAGTTGAGAAAAGCAAAGATCAATGATCTCAGAGCTGCAATCTTTCAAACTAGTGAAGATACTGCAGAACTTAAAGATGTCAAAAGGAGAATGATTGATGAACTCAGATATGCTGAGAAATGTTTGTTGAAGAACTATCTCAGAACAACTCCTGACATCAGAGAGATCAGAAAATGATGAAGCCAAGTCGAAGATCTACAACTGCTTAAATTCTGATATTTATACAGACTGAAGTTGTTATCAGAAGTTGAAATTGGTAAAAGCTTTAAGGACTGTAAGTTGTAGTTATTTAGTCTAATTCTCATGCATTTGTACTTAATGTTTTTGACATCATCAAATATCTGTTAAACTTGTATATTATGTTAATTTACAAGTTGGGGGAGATTGTTAGATATATTTGATAATGTCATGGCTAATATGTTTTATGTTTAGCTTTCAGATCTTACTTGAACAGGATAAATCAGTACTTAACTGTTGATCAGTACTTATACTGGAAGTCAGGACTTAAGGATATCAGTATTTATGTTATCAGGAGATAATCATCAGAAGATAAATATCAGAACTTAAGTGCTGAAGGACAATCAGATAAGGACAGTAGCTGATTAAAGGAAAGAAGATCAAGATAAACATAAGAAGAGATATGCATGAAGAAGGAATTCTGTAAAGAATGGAATACTTGGAAGAAAAGATATCTGATTGATATATTTTAGGAAGCAGAATTATATTCTATATCAATTAGCGATTATCTTGTAACTGTGTAGTATATAAACACAGACATAGGGTTTACACTATAAGTGTTATCATTATTAGAGAAGATTATTCATTGTAACCCTAGCAGCTCTCGTGATATTTGTTCGTCACTGAGAGGTTACAGTTCCATACTGTAACAGAGTTTATTGTTTCAATAAAGTTTGTTTTCTGTTACTTAAGTTCTTAAAGTTCGATTTGAGTGTACTATACACTGTATTCACCCCCTCTACAGTGTGTGTGTGACCTAACATAAACTATGATGTTATTGAAACTGTGGTGGCTACGCCAAGGGAAGATGCACCGATGCAGGGGGAGCATACTCAAGATCCTACCACAGCTCAAGAAACATCAGAACATACATCTGGCTCTTCAAATTCTGATTCGTCAAGTTCTGATAAGCCAAGTTCTGATAGTGCTGAAAATTTAAATACTGAAGACTCCAACTCGGAGAGCATAGTTTCAGGGGGAGCATCAGAAAATGAAAATGAAGATAGCATGGATCATGGGGGAGCATCCAGTTCTAGAGAAAACCTTCCATCTGCAAGGAAGTGGACAAAATAACATACACCTGATTTGATAATTGGAAATCCTGATGCAGGTGTCAGAACTAGAACAGGTACTTCAAATGAATGTCTTTACAATTCTTTTCTCTCTCAGACCGAGCCAAAGAAAGTGGAAGAAGCTCTTTAAGATGCTGATTGGGTGCAAGCAATGCAGGAAGAGTTGAATGAATTTGAAAGAAACAAAGTCTGGACCCTAGTGCCAAGACCAAAGAATAGATCTGTTGTTGGTACAAAGTTGGTATTCAGAAACAAAACTGACAGTGATGGCATAATTACAAGGAATAAGGCAAGGCTGGTTGCAAAAGGATATTCTCAACAGGAGGGAATTGATTATGATGAAACATTTGCACCAGTTGCTAGGTTAGAAGCAATAAGGATATTCTTGGCTTATGCTGCTCACAAAAAGTTTACTGTCTTTCAAATGGATGTGAAAAGTTCTTTTCTCAATGGAGAATTGGAGAAGGAGGTATATGTTGAACAACCTCCAGGTTTTGTAGATACCAAACATCCAGATAATGTCTATAGGCTTAATAAAGCACTTTATGGACTTAAGCAAGCTCCTAGAGCATGGTATGAGACTTTAGCTCAGTTTCTTCTGGAAAGTGGATTCAACAGAGGGACAATAGACAAATCACTGTTCTACCTCAACCATGGAAAGGACTTACTTCTGGTCCAGATTTATGTTGATGATATCATTTTTGGATCTACAAATGACAAACTTTGCAAAAAGTTTGCCAAACTAATGCAGTCAAGATATCAGATGAGTATGATGGGGGAACTTAGCTATTTTCTGGGCCTTCAAGTCAAGCAGAATGAGGAAGACACTTTTATTTGTCAAACCAAGTACACCAGAAACTTGCTGAAGAAATTTGGAATGCAAGATTGTTCAAGTGCATCCACTCCAATGGCCACTGCAACAAACTGGATAAGGATACTGGTAAATCAGTAGATATTACTTACTACAGAGGTATGATTGGCTCTCTACTCTATCTAACTGCTAGTAGACCTGATATCATGTATGCTACCTGTCTTTGTGCAAGATTTCAAGCAGATCCAAGAGAACCTCACTTAACAGCTGTAAAAAGAATCTTTAAGTATCTTAAAGGAACAGCTACTCTAGGATTATGGTATCCTAGAGAATCAGATTTTAAACTAATAGGTTACTCAGATGCAGATTTTGCAGGTTGCAAAATTGACAGGAAAAGCACAAGTGGAAGCTTCCAATTTCTTGGAGGCAGATTGGTTTCTTGGTACAGCAAGAAACAAAAGTCAATTTCCACATCAAATGCAGAAGCAGAGTATATTGCTGCAGGAAGCTGTTGTGCACAGATTCTTTGGATGAAGAATCAGTTACTGGATTATGGGTTAACATATTTCAAAATCCCTATTTACTGTGATAATCAAAGTGCTATTGCTATGACAGGTAATCCAGTTCAACACTCTATGACAAAGCACATCAGCATCAGGTACCACTTCATCAGGGAACATGTGGATGAAGGTACAGTGGAATTGCATTTTGTTCCCACAGATCAACAACTAGTAGATATCTTCACAAAACCACTGTGTGAAGCTACTTTTACAAGATTGGTAAATGAACTTGGAATGGTTTCAGGTTCTTTCTCTAAATCTGCTTAGTCTTGTTCTGTGTTATCAGACTTTATGCTCAGTATTTATAGAATTAATCTCATTGTGTATTCTGTGCTTAATTGATAAATGTCTTTAAGTACTGACTGTTGTCTGATATATGTTTCTAAACTCTGATAAGTGATATATCTGTTCAAGTACCTATTCAATCCTATGAGGATAACTGTGCTAGATACTGACCTAGTAGTCTTCAATAAACAAATGATTCCATGTAAGAAGTAATTATTTTAGTGGAAATCTTATGACACTAGCAAATTCTGATAATTGAGCTTAGTTAAGTTTACTTTGTATATCTTATTACTAAGTCACAAATTAGAATAATGCTACTCATCTGTTAAGTTCTAATACTAGTAAAACTGTTGAATGTACTAAGTGCTGATAAACCTCACTTATCAAAAGGAAAAGCAAAAAGATCAAAGAATAAAATCAGGTACTCCTTTGAGATCTAGAGTAAAAATGTGGAAGGGACGACCCAAGTGCATTGCTGGTATTAAGTAAATATGCATTAGAAAAGCAAAATATTTTCTTGGTGACTTTTCACACTCTATGATTACTGGAGAAATACTCTGATAATAGCATAAATTCTGATAAACAGTCGTGACTCACTTACACTGAGAAGCCACTGTAAAATAGAATTTCAAAAGATGCATAAAATTAGCACAAAACAGTTGAGGTGGACTCAAGCATGAACTCATTCATGAGTAGGTTTCAGGACAATGACAGCTCTTTAGCAAAATTTTAGTTATGCCTTATTTCTAAGATGTACTGAAGTGACTCAGACTTTACTCTTTGTCTGTTATTTAGCTTAATGCACACACTAATCACTCCATATGAATGATGAAAATTACTGTGGTGGTCTATGTTATTTTAGATAAATAGTCACTGTGTCACTTTGCACAAATTCTGAGGACAAGTTCTAGTTACACGTTCTAATGATTAAGTTCTGAAGTCTATAACTCAGAACTTGTATGAGGATTTACTAAGATGGGCATTCCTTTTTCGAGTTAAGAAATTATGTTCTGATGACTGTTAGGTTCTGATATAAGTCTAAGTTCTGATATTACAGTCTAATGTTTTACTTGACTTATCTGTGAATAAAATTTGATAACATTCTCAGTTAATAATTGAATATGATGAAGTGGAAGATTAATAGTCACTATGGTTAGGGTTAATGGTATTTGTACCTGAACAGTCCAATGTTACTTGTTTCTTGTGCGCTTTAAACCATGTTTCCTCTTTCCAATGAATGTTATTCTTTTTCAAAGTCTAGGGAGACGAGGTAGAATTAATTCTACCTGTCAGCATTCAATTTCTTTGCGTCTCCTGGCATTCTCTTGCCTATATAAGCAGCCACTTCACATCAGTCTTTCCATCAAATTCTTCTCACACACTTATCTTCATACTTCTTCTTTCAAAAACACAATGGTCAGATACAACATGTTTTTGAACTACCAAAACTTCAATATGGAGCTAAGCTGTGCCGATTGGCAGCAGGAATGGCATGTCACAGCCATTCCTGAAGAGATATGGGACTCTGTCCCACAGGAGGTACTGATACACCTCATGTTCTTCTATATGGACTACCATCGCCATCTGGAGCGATTGGAGGAGGAAAGGCTGGAAGCTCTCCGCCAGCAAGAGCGAATCATCAGACTCGCCATTCTGTTTGTCGAGAGTAGGAAGAAGAAGAAATGATTTAATCTTGTCTTCTTCCTGTTTTTCTTCATCATCAGCTTTGTCAGGCTTCTTAGCTAGGACTAAGGCTGTTGATGTTCGGTTTAGAAGCTTAGGGAAAATCTTGTATAAGTATTGATGTAATTTCCATTTCATAAATGTATTGTCTTAATATATTAATGAAAGCTGTTTTTACTTCAAGATTTTGTCTCTGAGTTATTTTATCTTGTGTTGATAAATCCTGATTGATATTCTGATGACCATATAAATTTTTTTTTATATTAAGTTCTGATTCGTTTTCAGCACTTACTTATCTAATTTATCTTGGTCATTTTCATGTGATGTATTTTCAGAATATTAATGATACAGTGAAAAATAATTCAATCAGTGTTAACGGTTTAAATTTTGAATTAAAACTGTTTCTCTTGATAAATGGAACGGTTTTTCCTTGAAACTAGGCAAATGGGTAAGTAATGATTCCTGTTTTCTCGAGCCCAGTAACTGTCCGTTATTACTGCATGTCTGACAGGTGTCCAACGGTAACATTCTTGTTCAGAGTATAAGTACAACAGAGAGAAGATTTCTTTAATCTTTTATTTTCTTCATATTTTATCTCTCTCCTTACTTTTACTCTCTTTCTCTTTATTTCTCACGTTGGTTTTTCATACAGACATTATATCAAACACCTAACAGGCATACTTGAATCTCAATTTTTTTTTCACATGGCACCAAAGGATTTAATCATTAATGGAGCTAAGTTTGTCCCCAACAACTATGCTGCAGTTCTTGATCACACTGAAGCTCCATCTGAATTGCACTTTGTGCAAGATCTTCTTGCACATAGTGAGGTTGGATATGCATTAACACAGCCTGAATTCTTTTCAAGCCAACAAGTTTTGAGGTTTTGGAGGACTGGACTTTTTGATGATGGTGGTCAACGTGGAACTCCCAGTATTATCTTCCAAGTGGGTGATTCATCCTTTGTAGTCACCCCTGGTACAGTACGTAGGGCTTTACATCTTCCAGAAGATTGTACTTTCTCAATTCCAGAGGACTCAGCCCTTCGGGAGTTAATGGCTGAATTGGGATATGAAAAGAGTCTGACGAAACTTGGACAGTTGAAATGGGCTAATATCAGAAGAGAATGGAGTTTCTTCTTTGATTGCATCACCAAAGCTTTTGGGAACAAATGTTCGAATTTTGATGCTATTCCAATTATGAGTTAGCACAGCGGGTATGCAATTATCAATCAAACTCATTTTGATTTTGCAACTTCTTTAATTGGTTTTATTGGGGATAGGATGACAGAGGATCGAGATGTTGTTTATTTTGCTAGATTCTGTCAACTTATTTACACTTATTGTACTGATGAACCTCATTAATCAGCACCCAAACCCCACCTTTTAAGGTTGCAAAATGATACTTTAATGACCTGGTAAATGCTGATACTAAGAAAAAAAGTGGTTAGACCATTACAGATTCCTCAGTCTGTAAAATAGATCCTAGTAAATGCTGATCCTGATACTTATAGATCTGGTTACTCTGATGTCCAACCAACTCCAAACACCCAAATTCCATCAACCTCAGTACCTACCTCTCATTCTACTCAACCTACCCTCAGAACATATCTCAAATCCTATCTCTCCACTTCACAGACTGCTCAACTTTCATCTTCAGCACCTACTGTGAAATCTTCATCTTCCAAGCCAAAGAGGACAAAGAATGTTCCTCAAACACCTCAAAAGAGAGGGAGGATTGCATTGAGAGATGAATCTGATTCTGAGGAACCGATTCCTGTTAGAGAACCTGTTGTAACTGAAGCTGAGAAAGAGATTTCTCAGAAGGATTCTGAAATTGGGGGTTCTAGGCTTCTCACGAGGCTTAGACGAATGACAGTTCCTGAAACTCCCAAGGAATCCAAATCAACAAGGAAGTACAAAAAACAGAGGGCACAAAGGCCAGTTTCAGATGATGAAGAGGAAGCAGCTAAGGAAGGGGATCAGAAATCTCTGATCTCACAAGACAAGGAATTTGCTCCAGTCACTTCTTCTCCATCAACTCCATCTCAGGAAGCTGTATCTGACAAGGCTAACTCACCATCTGTGTCTCTTGTTGATCCAGGCACAAGTGCTGATATTGATGTTCAACACTTGGTTGTGTCTGAAGTATTTCTCTTAGAAGCTCTAACAGCAAATAATCCTTCCACAACACCTGTTACTGATGCTGTTCAAACTCCAGAGTTATCAACAACACCTTCTCCGCATCAAGATGCTAATGATCAGACTTTAGGTGAGCATCAGGATATAGCTGTTGATCAGAACTTAGTATCAGATCAGCAATTAGAGGATGCTGAAGCCTCCATTGCTACTCACACTGTTATCTTATCAGAAGATACTGATTCTTTAAGTTCTGATGCTGCAAATGCTGGAGATACTGGTGATGCTGCTCTAACTGTAGATGCTGATGAAGCAGGTCCTTCAGGACATACTCCTCAACAGACTCTTCCTAAGTCTGAACTGGTAAAGAAGTTTGTTACCGGGGAAGCACCAATACCTTGGAGTGAAACTCCTGCAGGTCAGGAGTGGACTAAGGAATGGAACTCAGTTTCATGTGTTCCAACTGAAAAACATCTTGCTGAGCACTTGACTAAAGCTGATGAAATGTTAAATTCTGATGATTTTAAAACCCAGCTTAGAGTCACTGCATTGAGTACTAAACATCTACAAGGTCTACATTCAACTACTCATGCAGAGCTACACAAGATTCAGGAGAACTTTATCAAACAGGAACAAGTTTGGAAAATTGATAAGAAAAAGTTCTTTCAACCTACCATTGACAGGATTGCTTATATTGAGAAAACTCAAGAGAAACAACAAGCTCAGATTGATGAAATTCTGATAAATCAAGCTTCTCAGCAATCGCAACTTACTGAAATCCAATCCTCAGTGGAATTACTTATCTCTCTTTTACTACCTGCTGATGCTAAAAAGGGGGAGAAGGTAATTAAGTCCAAATGCAAAACTAACAAGACACTGCAAGGAAATGATGATGGAAATGATGATCAAGGATACTCTAGAATGGGTAGCGGTCATAGTCAAGGTAGAAGGTTTACATCAAGACAAGCTAGTCACAGGACAAGTTCTGATACTGGGAAAAGAATAAGTCCTGCTGCTGGTAAAAGGATAAGTTCTGATGAACTTCTAGATCTTGATGAGGAAATGTCAAGACAGTTATTTCTTCAAGAAAATCCAGGAATGGACTTGAAAAGTTTAAAGGAAGAAGAAGCCAGACTTAAATCAGAGAAAGTCACATCTAAATCTGAAGCTTCTGGTAAAAAATCACTTCCAAAACTCAAAGGCATTGTGATCAAAGAAAGGACACATACTGAAGCAACATTGGCTAGATCACAACCACAGATAGATCCAAGATCCAAGGGTAAAAAAAAGGTTGGTGAACCTATCAAGGTTTATGTACCTCCTGAGGAAGAAGAAATTACTGATGAAAAGGATGATCTTGCTCTGACTTCAAGAAAAGTTCTTAAAACAACCTCTGACACGGCTCAAGTTGTTCAGAGTCAAGAAATTGTAAGTTCTGATATTCAGAAGAAGCAAGTAACCTCTGACATAGCTCAAGTTAACTTGATATCAGAAAATAGATCAAAGACACTCCTACCAGGATTCACTAAAGCAAAACAGACTCAATCTTTGAAGACTACTGCAAGTGGTTTTGAAGCAAGAGTAGTTACTGGAAAGGAAGCTAGAGATAAAACTGGATTGGGAAGTGCTGATGAAAGAAGAGTACACAACACTACCAATGATCCAACTTCCTTGAGTGAACCAGGTATTGGAGCAACTCCTGAGAGATTGAATCAACTGGAATCTGTATAGATGGTTTACCATACCTACTTGAAAGAATACATCATGTTGTATTTCATGACAGATGGTAGGGTTTATCATATAAGACAAAATGCCATTCCATTGAAGTATTTTGAAGAATTGGAGCATGTACTTTTCTTACTTCAAGTGGATGACAGAATAACAGGGACTGCTGCAAACTACTTAAAAGAACAGATTCAGAGACAGAAAAGGCTTTATTCTGTTAAGTCTGACAGCATATATTATAACACCCTCCAAATCCGGGGTATAGATTTGGGGCATTATTAACACCAATTACCGACTAAACCTGCACAAGCGGAATATAAATATAATAATTACCCCGAACTATCACTACTCAGGATCTTTTAAGGTCTTAGTTTGAAAACAAGAATCACACACTACACTTTATTACAAACCCAACTAAATAAAACCTGTCTCAAGAATTATTTTTGATACAAAACTTTATTCTATCTACAGTTTCACTACACAACTTTTATTCAAACTACACAAGACTTTTATTCAACCAAACATTACTACTTATCCTGCTACACCTGATCTGGCAATTCAAAGCTCTCTTCGGGAATAGGAAGGAACACTCTTGGTATAAGAGGGTCCCGCTGCTTGACTCGCTTCTTGACTATGCGGGTCCTGATGGGTTTCATTCTCTACCTTAACTGTAAAACAATAGGAGTAACAATAAAAAGGGATGAGCCAAAATTGCTCAACAAGCCTGCAAAAATATATATGGTATAGAGAAAGAGAAATGAGAGAAACAATAAGCTGCTGGTTGTAACAACCATCTATATCTGTATCGAATAGTAATTTGCCAATGATGGCGAGTGCCAAATGAACAAGACTGGAAACAAGAACCAACATATGCACTATAACCTACTGATCAGTCAGAATATAGTGCGGATCTATGCTCAACTGCATAGACCCAACCAACATAAGGAGTACTCAGGCAACTATGGCCTATTAATTAATGGTCTGGGTAAAACCCAGCCTTTATAGTAACCATCCAGTCCAAGGCTGAGCATCCGGAACAATCGAAATGCTATTGATATATCCCAACACCAGGATATACCAGAGTATATGTAGGGTAAAGGAATTGAAATATGAACAAGGAATTCAATAAATTGGGTAAATCAAGAATTGAAATGAAACTGGAACAAGCAATAATAAATGGGTAACAGTGTATATGAACAATGATTATCAAAGAGAATTGATACGATAGAAAAGAAATATAAATCACTATTCTGAATTTAGAATAGGGGAAAAACTTGTCTTGCGCGTACTTAACCTGGTTTAACTCACCGCCTTCTGACCCTAGCTTGCTCTGCCTTGCTAACACTGAACAAATCATGGAAAGATAGGCGTTAAGATAACTTACTATATACGTGTATCTTGAATTGATAACACGCAACCTTATCAGTCTACCCATGCGTTTCTATCTGACTCGTATATATACACATACATTTATACAGCACATAGGTTCACATAATCACGTAAAGCACGTAGCACATAAAGCACATAATCAATTTCTAGATTTATAATTATTTTTAGAATCAATTCTGGACTCATATCTGCATTACTAGTCTTATATGATTTTATTATAATTTTTCAGGATTTATTCGGCTCAATTATACCCCTACTAGGACCTACGAACTATCAATTATCACCAAACCACTCTTTTTCGGAAGAAATTATAACTTACAACTATTTTTATTGGATTCGTCTTATTTTTCTGAGTCTGGGGGTCTTCGTTTCGCTCAAATCGGATTAACGGTTGAATTATTATGAATTAAACAAGATTTAATTAATTAATAATTAATTATAAATAATTAATTATAATTAAACAATCTTAATTATATTTTTAAATAATTAATTAATAATTATTGTATTTTTAAAATAATTAATCCCTAATTATTAGGAATTATTATTATTTATTACAAATTATTATTACTTATTCGATCAGATCGATTATTTACAAATAATCAATCGATTTAATTAACCGATACACTATTTATCGAATAACTACGAATTACTCGAATTATAAATCATTTAACGATTCATCACTCGTATAACTACAAGCTACTCGTGATTCTCGCCTAATTATCGAATTATTCTATTATTATTGAAACTCGTACGATTCGCTAAACAGATAGTTACCGATAACTATTTATACGATACGAATAATTACCACAATATTATTCGAATAACTAACGCTCGAATAATAATTCTAATTATCGAATCATTATTCACATTATTAACTAATTATTAGATTCTTAATCACATTACTTAATTATTTCTAATCTTTATTCACTAATTAATTACATAATTATTAATTAATTACCCAACTATTTATTTAATTAGATAATTAATAAATAATTAGATAAATAATTAAATAATTAATTAAATAAATATATTCGAATTTATAATTTAATAAAATAATTCAGAAATTATTAATACTATTTTTCAGAATTAAAAACTAATTTTTAATTAATTATTAGAATTATTAAAACTGATTTTTAATTACTAAAATATAAATAAATAATTAATTAATTCAAAAACACAAAAACAGAAACAGATTTTGGGTTTTTAGGATTGAACCCGGGTCGAAACCGGGTTGCAAACCGGGTCGTCCCCAACCCAAACGGGTCGGGAAGAACAACCGGTCGGCTGCCCAGAACCCGACGCCGGCGGGCTGATTTCGGCGAACCAAACGCAGCCAAAAGGCTCGATTTCAGTTCGTTTCTTCTGCGTTTCTGAAGCACAACAACACAGACACCCTCTCCTTCCTTCCTTCTTCTCCATTCGTCGACGTCGTCCCCGGAAACGAAGAACAACGGCGGCATCGCCGTTTTTCCGACGAGCTCGAAACGGACACCAAATCGAGTGAAACTGGTGCCAAACGACTTCCTATTCGACGATCTACACGTTTCTAACAACAATAATATCAAACAATAACTAGAAATCAAAACCCGAATTCGAAACTAAAACCCGAAATAACACTTTCAATTCGATCAATCAAACACGAAAAATAATTACATAATTGAAAACTAGAGATCATAAGCTTCAAAACGAGTACTCACACGACTGATTTGGACTCCGGAATCACGATGAAATTCGACCTTGATTCTCCTGCTCTGTTCTTCACAAAACCCTAACCCTAATTCCCTTTTTCCTTTTTCTTTTTATTTTTCTGATTTTTCTGTATAATTAATTGATTTAATTAATAATAATTCAGGTATTTATATTTATGAAAATAATACCCCTAAGTAAAATTAAGGGTCTAATTACACTCCTATTAAAAATATTTGGCCCCAATTTTTATAATTTTTGGGTATTAATATTGAATTTTTAAATATCCAATAAATACAAAATAAATACTAAAAATTCCCAAAAATTGTGAAAAATACAAATATACAAAGAAAAATGATATATGATAATTTCACGATCATATAAAAATAAAAATATAATTTTTGTGGGGTTTTTGGTACCCGAAGGGGTACGGAAAAGTCATTTTTCGCGAAAAAGGTCAATTTGTAAAACGTCTAGGGGTTCAGAATAGCGATATGGGATAGGGCATTTTTGGCAAAATAGGGCCAATGATTTTGTTTGAAATACGGGCTTTTAAAACATAGTTTTGAGCTGTACATGTTTTAATATAATATATATAACTGACGATAAAACGCTCAATAAATATCCAAAACACGTTTGGATCAAAACAACCAACACATAACACATAACAGTTAGGGTTCAACGACTTAACACATTTAATCACATAATAATACACATAATTTATCATTATTATAATATAATACAAGTGTAATTTCTCGGTCGTTACATTCTCCCCCCCCCCCTTAACAAGATTCTGTCCTCAGAATCTCACTATGCAAATAACTGAGGATACTTTTCTAACATTTCACTCTCAAGCTCCCAGGTTGATTCTTCAACCACTGGGTTTCTCCACAAAACTCTCACTAATGACACAGACTTATTTCTTAATACCCTCTCTTGCCTATCTAGAATTCTTATTGGCTGCTCTACATATGACAAATCTGCCTGAAGTTCTACTGGTTCATATTCTATTACATGCCTTGTATCAGGATTATACTTCTTAAGCATAGATACATGAAATACGTTGTGAATATGCTGCATATGGGGTGGTAGAGCTAACTCGTACGCAACCTTCCCAATTTTCTTCAAAATCTCAAATGGTCCAACGTAACGTGGCTTCAATTTCCCTTTATTGCCAACTCTGGTTAATCTTTTCCATGGCAATATTTTGAGCAATACGTGTTCTCCTTCCTGATAGTCCACATCCTTCCTTGTTTGGTCTGCATATCCGCTTTGCCTGTTTTGTGCTGTCTCGATTCGTTTTCGAATAAGATCAATCTTTTCTTTTGTCTGCTGAATTAATTCTGGACCCAAAATCTTGCGTTCTCCAACTTCATGCCAATGCACTGGTGATCTGCATTTCCTCCCATATAATGCTTCATACAGTGGCATTCCAATACTGGCGTGATAGCTGTTATTATAAGAAAATTCCACTAGGGGTAAATGTTCATCCCAACTACCTTCAAAATCGATCGCACAAACTTGTAGCATGTCTTCAATCGTTTGAATTGTCCTTTCACTTTGACCGTCAGTTTGCGGATGATAGGTTGTGCTCATATTCAACTTCATTCCTAGACATTCTTGGAATTGTCTCCAAAATCTTGAATTGAAACGAGGATCTCGATCCGATACAATTGATACTGGTACTCCATGACGCATCACAATTTCTTTAAGATATAAATGCACTAGCTTGTCCAATGAAAATCTCTCATTAATTGGAAGAAAATGTGCTGATTTCGTCAATCGATCAATAATAACCCAAATTACATCGTGATTGGCTTTTGTCCTTGGAAGTCCCACTATGAAATCCATCGCTAGATGTTCCCATTTCCATTCTGGAATGTCTAATGGTTGCAATAACCCACTCGGATGTTGATGCTCTGCTTTAACTCGCTGGCATGTTTAGCATTTACTCACCCATTCTGCTATCTCCTTCTTCATATTCGGCCACCAAAAGTTTTCCTTCAAATCGCGATACATTTTCGTGCTTCCTGGATGAATGGAATACTTCGAATTGTGCGCATCTCGCATAATTTCTTCTTTTAATTCTGCCACGTTAGGGATCCAGATTCTTGACGCAAAATGTAAAATTCCTTCATTATCTTTCTGAGTTGTAATCTCTTCTCCTGTTAAGTTGTCGTCTTGACTCATCACTTTATCTTGACAATGGCGAATCTTTTCTAGCAACCCTGGTTGAAAAGTCATAGCGTAAATAGTTCCTGTAGATTCATGAGGAATACGAATCTCAATTTCCAATTTGTCGAATTCTTTAACCAATTCTTCACATAAAGTTAACCGATTCAATCTTTCTTTTCTGCTTAGTGCATCTGCTACAACATTTGCTTTTCCTGGATGATAACTGATTGTAACATCATAATCTTTAATCAATTCCAGCCATCGACGTTGTCGCATGTTCAGTTCCTTTTGCGTGAAGATATACTTCAGACTTTTATGATCCGTGTAGATTTCGCATTTTTCACCGTACAGATAATGTCTCCAAAGCTTCAATGCAAATACAATTGCTTCCAATTCCAGATCATGCATAGGATATTTCTGCTCATGAGGTTTAAGTTATCTCGACGCATATGCAATGACGTTACCATGTTGCATCAACACACATCCTAAACTGCGATATGAAGCATCACTGTAAATAACAAAATTTCCTTGCTCGTCTGGCAGTACTAATACTGGTGCAGTCACCAACCGATTCTTCAACTCTTGAAAACTTTCTTCACACTTACTATTCCATTCGAACTTTTCACTTTGTCGAGTTAACTTGGCCAACGGTGTTGCTATCTTCGCAAAATTTTTGACAAATCTTCGATAATATCCTGCCAAACCTAAGAAACTTCGAACCTCTGTCGGCGTCTTTGGTCTTTCCCAATTCAACACAGCTTCAATCTTTGCTGGATCAACTTGAATGCCTTCTCTGCTGATGATATGCCCTAGAAACTGCACTTCTTTCAACCAAAATTCACATTTTGAAAATTTTGCATAAAGCTGCTCCTTTCGGAATATCTCCAATATCGTTCTTAAATGCGTTGCATGTTCTTCTTCCTTCTTTGAGTAGATCAAGATGTCATCAATAAATACAATGATAAACTTATCCAAATACTTCTTGAATATTCGATTCATCAAATCCATAAACGCTGCAGGTACATTCGTCAATCCAAAAGCCATCACAAGAAATTCATAGTGTTCGTACCTCGTTCTAAATGCTGTCTTTGGAATATCTTCGGCCTTGATCTTTAACTGATGATAGCCTGATCGTAAGTCGATTTTCGAAAACCATGCTGCTCCTTTTAATTGATCAAATAAATCATCGATGCGAGGTAAAGGATATTTATTCTTGATAGTTAACTTGTTCAACTCACGATAATCAATACACAGTCGCATACTGCCATCCTTCTTTTTCACGAACAATACTGGTGCGCCCCTTGGGGATACACTTGGCCTTATAATTCCTTTGTCAAGAAGTTCTTGCAACTGCTTTGCTAGTTCCCTCATCTCAACAGGTGCCATTCGATATGGAGCTTTCGAAATTGGTTCGGTCCCTGGCGTCAAATCAATAGTGAACTCGATTTCTCGATCTGGTGGAAGTCCTGGTAATTCGTCTGGAAAAACATCAAGAAATTCACAAACTACTGGAATATTTTCAATCTTTGGATTTCCCTTATCAGCATCACGTACATAGGCTAAATAAGCTTGACATCCTTGGCGTAGCAATCTTCTCGTCTGCAATATTGATAGGAATTTCTGCTTTTGCTTCTCACCTTTAAATATTACCATTTCATTTTCTTCAGTTTGCAATTTCACTCTCTTATTCGCACAGTCAATTTGAGCATTATTACTAGATAGCCAATCCATTCCTAGAATAACATCAAACTCCCCTAACCTAAAAGGTATCAAATCAACTGAAACATGACATCTTCCTATCTCAATATCACAACTCGGGCATACTTGATCTACTGCAACCTGATCATTATTCGCTAATTTTATGACTAACACTTCATCTAACCACTTTACCTCATAATTTATTTTAGAGATAAAAGCTTCAGAAATAAAAGATCTAGTAGCTCCTGAATCAATCAATACCAAAGCATTTACGGAATTTACAGGGAGTGTACCTGCAACCACATTCGGACTCTTTACCGCTTCCTTCATTGACATGTTAAAAGTCCTTGCTTTGGGCTGATGTTGTTGTGTTAGTGGAGGTGGAGGTAATGCTAAAACTCTTGGAATACTAGCGGCCATTACAATTCCTTTGCAGTCTCTGGCGATATGTCCTTTTCTCCCACATTGAAAACAAGTAAGTTCTGCTTTTCCCATCGGACATTCTCCAGAATAGTGTCCCCTTTGCTTGCACTTGAAACACGTGACATTTGGCTTGTTGCAAATTCCCGTATGCTTTCTACCATATGTTCTGCAATCAGGTACAGGTGGTCGAATAAGCCTTTGCTGAGTTGGGGCAGGTAGTCGATTACCCATCCTCTGGTCGTTTTGTTCTGGCCTTCTAAAATTTACTTTTCCTCGAGCTTGAAATCCCGGCCTTTTGTTGAAACGATTCTGAAAATTCCCTGGTCCTTTCTCTTTCTGAGCTGCTTCGCTTTCTCCTTCAATAATCATAGCCTTCTGAACAACAGCCGTATAAGTTGTCAATTCAAACACAGCTACCCTGCTACGAATCCATGGTTTTAGTCCTTGCTGAAATCTCTTGGTCCGCTTCTCATCCGTATCCACCTGCTCTGGAATAAACCTTGCCAATTCAGTAAACTTGGTCTCATAATCCGCAACCGATAAGTTGTCTTGTTTCAGCTCCAGGAACTTGATCTCCATCTGGTTCTTCATAAAACGAGGAAAATATTTCTCCAAGAAAAGATCAGTGAATCTATCCCAGGTCACCACACCTTCTTCTTCCCAAGCTTTCTTCGATTCCCACCAGTAATTAGCTTCGCCTTTCAGGAAATAGCTAGCAAAATCCGTCTTCTGCTCTTCCTCAACCTTTACCAACGAAAAAGCCTTTTCCATCTCTTTCAGCCAAGCTCTCGCTTTTGTAGGATCCGTGGAACCCATAAATTCCGGTGGCTTCACCGACTGGAATTGCTTGAAAGTGGTCGTAGGCGCTGCTGGTGGTACTTGATATCCTGGATGAGCAGCTTGCTGTAACATCTGTTGCTGGAACTGCTGTTGTTGCTGCTGTATTTGTTGTTGCATCATCAACATCTGTTGTTGCATGAGATTAAACATCTGATCCATCTGTTTATTATTATTTTGGCCCTCGGTGTTCCCATTCGATAAATCGGGTTGTGCTTTTCTTTTAGGTGCCATCTTTCTGGTAAATAAACAATGGGTCTTCTTTAATAACAGTATATTAAACATATATTAAAACAGTCGATTTGAGAAAATAGAACAGCTTATTAAATAACTGAATAGATAAAATAGTATGATGTGTTTTTTTTAAACATAAGGGTACAACATGATCGTAAATAAAACTACATTTGTAAATATGCAATGGTACTGAAATAAATATAAATGCTTAAATAACTGGAAATAAAATAAAGAAAACGTGCAAAAGATCATCTCGTATATATATATAGGTAGAACACCAGCTACAGGTGTCAGTGCTTGATACAAAAACCTATGATATAATAGTCATACTGCTACTACTACTATCGGTCAAAGTCAGTAACTACACTCATACAAACTAGTCATACAATACTATGCTGCCTCTATCTACAAAATATACATAATACAACACTCATTGATCTGCTGGTCTCAAAATCCTGGTGGTACATGGCTCAACTCCTCCTGCAATGCCTCCAGCACTGCCTCGGTAAGTCCCAATGCTCTGCGATATGCTGTCTCCACACTAAGATCCTGCTGTCTCAAATCAGTAAGCTGCTGTGAACTAACCCGGGGAATATGATGTAGCCTCTCTCTCAGTATATAATCCGGTCGTAATGCTCTGACAGGACCATCTGTCTGTGTCTCATACAACCCAAGGATCTCCCTACACTGGTTCTGCCATCTAATCCTCTCCTCCCTCTCTGCCTGAAAGCGCTGGTAAGTCACGGTATGATGCTCCCGAAGATCAGTGCTGGAACCTCGAGAAGGTAATGGTCCATCCACCACGATCTCATCCATAAACTCTGGCTGAGGAAACTGATAAACTCCCGGAACAGGTGCATAAATAGCTAATGGGGCAGGAAATAAGACAGGCTGCTCCATCGGCGCATACACTGGCGGCTCTGCCTCTGGCTCCATATGTGGCAGCTCTGGAATCTCGACTGGTGGCATAGGAATCTGAGGCTCTAAATCCTCTCACTGCGGAAGATCAACCATATCAGGAATATCAAACATCGAAAACTCTAATGGTGGAATATCTGGTATCTCTGGCTCAAAGTATGGAAAATAATCTGCAAAACCTGGTACCTCTGGGGGAAGTGGTATCTCTGGTGCTGGCTCAGGTGGCAATGGAGGTAAGATCTGCTCTGACACTGGGGCTACTACCGGTGCATCCACTGGATCTGTCTCGGTCCTCTCCGTAGACGATGATAAAGAAGCCATCTAATATACATAAAAATAATAACATAAAAACAATCAAATCACAATTCCTACACTCATAACTTCTAATCACATAGACAAACAATCCTAACACTCTTACTCTCATCCTATCTCATTTTCCTATCTTATCTTAGCCCTAACGTTCTTGTTTTCAAAGGTCAAATCTAAGCTCTGATGCCAACTATAACACCCTCCAAATCCGGGGTATAGATTTGGGGCATTATTAACACCAATTACCGACTAAACCTGCACAAGCGGAATATAAATATAATAATTACCCCGAACTATCACTACTCAGGATCTTTTAAGGTCTGAGTTTGAAAACAAGAATCACGCACTACACTTTATTACAAACCCAACTAAATAAAACCTGTCTCAAGAATTATTTTTGATACAAAACTTTATTCTATCTACAGTTTCACTACACAACTTTTATTCAAACTACAAAAGACTTTTATTCAACCCAACATTACTACTTATCCTGCTACATCTGATCTGGCAATTCAAAGCTCTCTTCGGGAATAGGAAGGAACACTCTTGGTATAAGAGGGTCCCGCTGCTTGACTCGCTTCTTGACTATGCGGGTCCTGATGGGTTTCATTCTCTATCTTAACTGTAAAACAATAGGAGTAACAATAAAAAGGGATGAGCCAAAATTGCTCAACAAGCCTGCAAAAATATATATATGGTATAGAGAAAGAGAAATGAGAGAAACAATAAGCTGCTGGTTGTAACAACCATCTATATCTGTATTGAATAGTAATTTGCCAATGATGGCGAGTGCCAAATGAACAAGACTGGAAACAAGAACCAACATATGCACTATAACCTGCTGATCAGTCAGAATATAGTGCGGATCTATACCCAACTGCATAGACCCAACCAACGTAAGGAGTACTCAGGCAACTATGGCCTATTAATTAATGGTCTGGGTAAAACCCAGCCTTTATAGTAACCATCCAGTCCAAGGCTGAGCATCCGGAACAATCGAAATGCTATTGATATATCCCAACACTAGGATATACCAGAGTATATGTAGGGTAAAGGAATTGAAATATGAACAAGGAATTCAATAAATTGGGTAAATCAAGAATTGAAATGAAACTGGAACAAGCAATAATAAATGGGTAACAGTGTATATGAAGAATGATTATCAAAGAGAATTGATATGATAGAAAAGAAATATAAATCACTATTCTGAATTTAGAATAGGGGAAAAACTTGCCTTGCGCGTACTTAACCTGGTTTAACTCACCGCCTTCTGACCCTAGCTTGCTCTGCCTTGCTAACACTGAACAAATCATGGAAAGATAGGCGTTTAGATAACTTACTATATATGTGTATCTTGAATTGATAACACGCAACCTTATCAGTCTACCCATGCGTTTCTATCTGACTCGTATATATACACATACATTTATACAGCACATAGGTTCACATAATCACGTAAAGCACGTAGCACATAAAGCACATAATCAATTTCTAGATTTATAATTATTTTTAGAATCAATTCTGGACTCATATCTGCATTACTAGTCTTATATGATTTTATTATAATTTTTCGGGATTTATTCGGCTCAATTATACCCCTACTAGGACCTACGAACTATCAATTATCACCAAACCACTCTTTTTCGGAAGAAATTATAACTTACAACTATTTTTATTGGATTCGTCTCATTTTTTTGAGTCTAGGGGTCTTCGTTTCGCTCAAATCGGATTAACGGTTGAATTATTATAAATTAAACAAGATTTAATTAATTAATAATTAATTATAAATAATTAATTATAATTAAACAATCTTAATTATATTTTTAAATAATTAATTAATAATTATTGTATTTTTAAAATAATTAATCCCTAATTATTAGGAATTATTATTATTTATTACAAATTATTATTACTTATTCGATCAGATCGATTATTTACAAATAATCAATCGATTTAATTAACCGATACACTATTTATCGAATAACTACGAATTACTCGAATTATAAATCACTTAACGATTAATCACTCGTATAACTACAAGCTACACGCGATTCTCGCCTAATTATCGAATTATTCTATTATTTTTGAAACTCGTACGATTCGCTAAACAGATAGTTACCGATAACTATTTATACGATACGAATAATTACCACAATATTATTCGAATAACTAACGCTCGAATAATAATTCTAATTATCAAATCATTATTCGCATTATTAACTAATTATTAGATTCTTAATCACATTACTTAATTATTTCTAATCTTTATTCACTAATTAATTACCTAATTATTAATTAATTACCCAACTATTTATTTAATTAGATAATTAATAAATATATAGATAAATAATTAAATAATTAATTAAATAAATAAATTCAAATTTATAATTTAATAAAATAATTCAGAAATTATTAATACTATTTTTCAGAATTAAAAACTAATTTTTAATTAATTATTAGAATTATTAAAACTGATTTTTAATTACTAAAATATAAATAAATAATTAATTAATTCAAAAACACAAAAACAGAAACAGATTTTGGGTTTTTAGGATTGAACCCGGGTCGAAATCGGGTTGCAAACCGGGTCGTCCCCAACCCAAACGGGTCGGGAAGAACAACCGGTCGGCTGCCCAGAACCCGACGCCGGCGGGCTGATTTCGGCGAACCAAACGCAGCCAAAATGCTCGATTCCAGTTCATTTCTTCTGCGTTTCTGAAGCACAACAACACAGACACCCTCTCCTTCCTTCCTTCTTCTCCAGTCGTCGACGTCGTCCCCGGAAACGAAGAACAACGGCGGCATCGCCGTTTTTCCGACGAGCTCGAAACGGACACCAAATCGAGTGAAATCGGTGCCAAACGACTCCCTATTCGACGATCTACACGTTTCTAACAACAATAATATCAAACAATAACTAGAAATCAAAACCCGAATTCGAAACTAAAACCCGAAATAACAACTTTCAATTCGATCAATCAAACACGAAAAATAATTACATAATTGAAAACTAGAGATCATAAGCTTCAAAACGAGTACTCACACGACTGATTTGGACTCCGGAATAACGTTGAAATTCGACCTTGATTCTCCTGCTCTGTTCTTCACAAAACCCTAACCCTAATTCCCTTTTTCCTTTTTCTTTTTATTTTTCTGATTTTTCTGTATAATTAATTGATTTAATTAATAATAATTCAGGTATTTATATTTATGAAAATAATACCCCTAAGTAAAATTAAGGGTCTAATTACACTCCTATTAAAAATATTTGGCCCCAATTTTTATAATTTTTGGGTATTAATATTGAATTTTTAAATATCCAATAAATACAAAATAAATACTAAAAATTCCCAAAAATTGTGAAAAATACAAAAATACAAAGAAAAATGATATATGATAATTTCATGATCATATAAAAATAAAAATATAATTTTTGTGGGGTTTTTGGTACCCGAAGGGGTCCAGAAAAGTCATTTTTCGCGAAAAAGGTCAATTTGTAAAACGTCTAGGGGTTCAGAATAGCGATATGGGATAGGGCATTTTTGGTAAAATAGGGCCAATGATTTTGTTTGAAATACGGGCTTTTAAAACATAGTTTTGAGCTGTACAGGTTTTAATATAATATATATAACTGACGATAAAACGCTCAATAAATATCCAAAACACGTTTGGATCAAAACAACCAACACATAACACATAACAGTTAGGGTTCAACGACTTAACACATTTAATCACATAATAATACACATAATTTATCATTATTATAATATAATACAAGCGTAATTTCTCGGTCGTTACATATATGTTCCAAAGTACAGAGATCACAATGGTGATATTGTTGATATGAAGCCTAATATTGCACAGATCAGAACATATCATGGTATTAAGGGACTTGAATTTAATCTAGAGTCTGACAAAGCTTATGTCATAAGACTACATCAGGAGTTGAGAAAAGCAAAGATCAATGATCTCAGAGCTGCAATCTTTCAAACTGGTGAAGATACTGCAGAGCTTATTGATGTCAAAAGGTGAATGATTGATAAACTCAGATATGCTGAGAAATGTTTGTTGAAGAACTATCTCAGAACAACTCCTGACATCAGAGAGATCAGAAAATGATGAAGCCAAGTCGAAGATCTACAACTGCTTAAATTCTGATATTTATACAGACTGAAGTTGTTATCAGAAGTTGAAATTGGTAAAAGCTTTAAGGACTGTAAGTTGTAGTTATCTAGTCTAATTCTCATGCATTTGTACTTACTGTTTTTGACATCATCAAATATCTGTTAAACTTGTATATTATGTTAATTTACAAGTTGGGGGAGATTGTTAGATATATTTGATAATGTCATGGCTAATATGTTTTATGTTTAGCTTTCAGATCTTACTTGAACAGGATAAATCAGTACTTAACTGTTGATCAGTACTTATACTGGAAGTCAGGACTTAAGGATATCAGTACTTATGTTATCAGGAGATAATCATCAGAAGATAGATATCAGAACTTAAGTGTTGAAGGACGATCAGATAAGGACAGTAGCTGATTGAAGGAAAGAAGATCAAGATAAACATAAGAAGAGATATGCATGAAGAAGGAATTCTGTAAAGAATGGAATACTTGGAAGAAAAGATATCTGATTGATATATTTTAGGAAGCAGAATTATATTCCATATCAATTAGCGATTATCTTGTAACTGTGTAGTATATAAACACAGACATAGGGTTTACACTATAAGTGTTATCATTATTAGAGAAGATTATTCATTGTAACCCTAGCAGCTCTCGTGATATTTGTTCATCACTGAGAGGTAACAGTTCCATACTGTAACAGAGTTTATTGTTTCAATAAAGTTTGTTTTCTGTTACTTAAGTTCATAAAGTTCGATTTGAGTGTACTATACACTGTATTCACCCCCTCTACAGTGTGTGTGTGACCTAACAGTATGCGTGTATATATATACCAATCAATTCTCTGACTGAACCAAAACTATAAAGCCGGAACAGAGCACAGAACCGGAAAGAAAAAGGGCGGCCAGAAAAAGAAAAACGCGACGGTGACTTACCGGGAAACCGGGCAAGAACGGGAAGAAAGGAAAAAAAAGAGAAGAGCTTCACAGAGAGATAGCAGAGAGAGAGAGAGAATTACAGTGAATCGAGAGGCCGAGAGATTGAAAAGAAAAAAGGGTCGTAGGAGATGATTTAAAGGGAAAAAAAGGATAAATTCAATTGTACTTGTCTAATTTTCCAATCATTTTTATCCCCAATTTTGTAATTTTAGCGAAATGAGTTGCGATTAACAACATAACGAAATAAATAAAAATTAGTGTTAAAATGTTATAAATATCCCGAAACTAATAAAAGATAAATTTTATAGTTTTTAAGGGATTTTTAAAACATAACTCAGACCCGCCTTGAACAATTAAACGAACCCACGTGCGGTTAAATAAAAGTCAGAAAATTTCTGAAATAATTTTAAAATTCTTGAAATATTCCAAACTTAATAAAATATGGATTTCATAAATTTTGAAGAATTCTGGAATTAAATGCTGATTTTACAATTAAATAAAATCGGAAAATTATTTAAAGTTAAATAATCAATAAAATACTGATTTCTAAATTTTATAAACTCCTAAAAATAAGAAATAAAATTATAAAGCAACAAAAATAATTTTAGAAACAATTTTAGCATTTATAAGAATAAATATTCAATAAAATTACTTAAAAATGAATTAAATTCATACAGCTCGATAATTAATTATAAAATTAATCTTCGCATCCAACAAATCACAAACAATCAATAATACAGCAAAACATAGTTGACTGAACCATCACATATTTATTTATTTAATAATTAAATAATTACACTTACATATCGGATCCGAAAATAGGTTACTTAGCCGCTAAGTAACTATATAATGATACAATTTTATAACCAATTTTGGATAATTATCAAAACAGGGCCTCTTATAAAACACTTAATACAAAAATAAGGTAATAATATCTCGCCTTTTGAAAATACGCATTTTTATTGATCTATAAAGTGATTAACGTATCGAAAATTTCACGCCGGGACTTGTACACGTCAAACCGTGCACCGGATCAAAAAAGTCAAAACACGAAAAGTGTTCAGAATTATCAGATTAGGTTAGAAAGGAAATTTTGGAAGAGTTTCGGGTTGTCAAAACGCAAAAACGGTTGAAGTGGGACGATTTCTGATTCTAAAATGTAATTTTATAATTACGTAAAAATAATCATTATTAATTTTATAAATTCTTATAAAATCATATAATAATCCAAAAATTACCATAAAAATACCAAAATTATCTATATGTAATTCTGGATAATTAAAAATTAAAATATCCTAATTTTATCAGATATCAACACCCAAATATTTATATCAATCATCAAATAATTCACCAAAATTCACATAATAATCACATAATAATTATTTATTGATAAAAATAATTATATAATATTTCCCGGACGTTACAAAGATGAACAATATGCTCAAGTTCTAGTTATTCAAGCTGTGGAGCAAAAGAACAAAGGACCTTAGAAGCAAGTTATTTTGGAGCTAGAGGAAGATGAGTTTTATACCTTGGATGAGGTAGATGAGATGGACCAATATATGGCTTACTTCTTTTTCCGTCGGTAACAAAAAGTCTTTGCCTTAGAGTTAAGAAGCCTAGGTTTTTCAAGAACTAGTGGAAGTCTTCCAACAGCAAGAACTGGAAACCAAAGACTCAATATAATTCAGCTAGCAAAGGTGGCTACAAGACTGGATCTGTTGATAGATCAAAGATAAGGTGCTTCAAATGTGATGAGTTGGGTCACTTTGCTACTGAGTGCAGGAATCCTAAGAAGGTGAAGAAGGACAAAGCCTATTTGGAATTAGAGGCAAAGTATGAAGCTCTCTTGAAGAAATAGTAAGGAAAGGCTTACATTACTGAAGGAAAAAGTTGGGATGATACTGATGATGAAGATGAGAAAGAAGAGTTCGGAAACTATGCACTAATGGCTCTTGAGCAAGGAGAATCATCCTCATCAAAATCTGAGGTACCAACTCTAACCACCATTGATTTAAATACAAGCCAATATAAAGAAACTGTTGAAAAGATGAGTGTAGAGATGTTTCATATCCACACAAGCATGGTGGAAGCTACTGAGGAAGTGAGTAGACTGTCAAAGTTAAATGAGAAC
Organism: Apium graveolens; assembly: GCF_009905375.1. NCBI lineage: Eukaryota > Viridiplantae > Streptophyta > Magnoliopsida > Apiales > Apiaceae > Apium > Apium graveolens. Next base: position 186,883,849 of record NC_133650.1, read on the forward strand.
CTTGAGATTCAGAAGCAAGATTTGGAACTGCAGCTTGTTAAGCTTGAAACTATCAAACAAGAAAATGAATATTTGAAGAACAAGCTGAAGTGTGCAAGTGAAGTAGAAGCTGTGTTGAGAGAAAAGTTGGAAAAGAATGAGGTGAAACTGAAGTCCTTCAGGAATGCATCTCAGTTGGTTGAACAGTACCATGAGAAGAATAAACCATGTGCTAACATAGCTATTGGTTTGGACTATAATACTTTAAACAACAGCAAGAAAAATAAAGGTGACAAAGATAAAGCAATTGCAAATCAAGATGACCCAGTTATGCTGAGAAAATTTGATGCACATTTGTTCAAACCATGTGGGTTCAATTTCAGTGAAGTTGAGTTGGTTATCAAGCAAGAGCTTGCAGATGAAGATAATGAGAAGAAATGCACGGAAACAACTCCAACTCCTAAAACTGAAAAGAAGCCCATGGTAGATAAAGTCTCTAAGAAGACAAACAAGGAAACCAAGACTGAGAATGCAGGAAGGAAAAAGAAAAATAGGAATGGGAAAATTGGAGTGAACAAAAGCAATAATTTTGCATTTGTTACAGATGCTCTCAGGAAACAATGTCAGAAGTGTGGCTCTACAAATCACCTAACTCACCTTTGCAAAAAGGCTGTTAGTGAGCCAAAAGTTGGAGCCTGCATATATAATGAAGCAAAGGCTGAAGATCCATATTTCTTCTGTGACAAATTTGATTACATTTCTTGCAACATAAAAGTAATGACAAGCTGTCATAGAATGAGAGTAAATCTCAAAGATGCAAAAATTGAGTCTACAGCTATGAAGGAAACTACAAAACAAAATTACAACACTATTCTTTCAGAATCATCAAATTCTACTACTGCAAATTCTATTAACAAGAATAAAGTACCCAACACTGCTTGGGTAGCTAAACACACTTAATTCTTATTATGTGCAGGACAAAGTGAAGAAGGTCATATGGCTCATAGACAGTGGATGCTCCGGATATATGATAGGTGATAAGGCCCTGCTATCACAGATTGAGGAGATGGCTGGCCCATTGGTGCCTTTAGACACAACAACAAAGGATTCACAATGGGATATGGCAAGTTAGTTTCTGGAAATGTTGTCATTGAAGATGTAGCACTGGTAGCTGGTCTTTAAGTGAATCTCCTGAATGTCAGTTAATTCATAGATAAAGGATTCAATGTTTCATTTGACAAAGGAGAATTCTCAATTATCAGCAAAAAGACTGGTGAAGTTGCTTTGAAAGGAGAAAGAAAGGGAAACTTGTTTGTTGCAGATTTATACTCAGCAACTAAGGATGGTATATATTATTTCTACCCCAAGGAATCTGTTGAGCAAAGCAAGTTGTGGCACAAAAAGCTCTCTCACCTGAATTACAAGGCAATCAATACCCAGGTGAAAAAGGAGTTAGTGAGAGATATGCCAAACTTGGAGTTTGCTCAAAATGAAGTTTGTGAGGCTTGCCAAAAAGGAAAAATGAAGAGGTCTAGTCACAAGAGCAAAATTGTGAATTCTATAAGTGCATATTTGCAACTCATTCACATGGTCCTATTTGGACCAGTTAATGTATTATCTATTTCTAGAAAGAAATATGCACTTGTGATGGTGGATGACTACTCAAGGTACACATGGGTAGAGTTTATGCATTCCAAAGATGAAACTCCACACATCATAATTGAACACATCAATAAGATTGAGAAGTAGGCTGAAGATCAAAATTGTGTAAAACGATTCGGGAGTGACAATGGCACAAAATTCAGGAATGCAATTCTGCATGAATTCTCCAAAGATAAGGGCATTGTTCAAGAGTTCTCTGCTAGAATAATGTTACAAGATGCCAAGTTGCCAACAAGTTTTTGGGAAGAAGCTATCAACATTGCATGCTACACTCAAATAGTTATCTCATCAACAAAAATCTTGGCAAGTCACCCTACTCAATTTTATCAAAAAGTTAACCTACTGTGAAGCATCTGCATATGTTTGGAAGCAACTGTTTTATTTTAAAAGATAACTCTGAATATGTGGGAAAATTTGACTCTAAAGTTTTTGAAGCAATTTGTCTAGAATATTCATTGAAAAGAACTGCATACAGAGTTTATGTGCTTGAACAAAAGAAAATTATGGAAAGCACATATGTGATTTTTGATGATGACAAGTATCCAGGCTTGGAGTACCTTGATGAAAGTGAAGCTGGAGCCCTTAAGTTTGAAAATCTCAATATTGATAGTGATTATGAAGATGAAGCTGAGATTAATACAAGCAACAGAATGAATGAAGAGTCAACTGAGCAAGTGAATCATGAGAATGGAAACTCATTTCAAACACCTAAATTTGATAACACAAACTCAGGGGGAGATTGAAAAGATAGTTCTGCAAGTGATGCCAATGGTGAAGAAAATGCAAAAACTTCAAGTTAACAAAATCATACCGGCAAGTAGGATAAGAGTCACACAAGGGATGCAATTATTGGTGATCCAAATGTTGGTATTAGGACTAGAAGTGCAACTCCTAATGAATGTCTACATGCATGCTTTCTTTCATAAATTGAGCCTAAGAAAGCTGAGAAAGCTCTAATTGATCTTGACTGGATATCTTCTATACAAGAAGAGCTAAATCAGTTTGAAAGAAATAAAGTTTGGAAGTTGGTCCCTGCACCAAAGAATAGAAGTATAATTAGAACAAAGTGGGTGTACATGAACAAAATGGATGAAAATGGAATCGTAACAAGAAACAAAGTAAGGTTGGTTGCAAAAGGCCACTCTCGGGAGGAAGGAATTGATTATGATGAAACATTTGCTCCAGTTGCAAGACTTGAAGCAATAAGGATCTTTCTTGCATTTGCTGTACACTCAAACTTTAAAGTGTTTTAAATGGATGTAAAGAGTGCATTCCTTAATGGTGAGTTGGAAGAAGAAGTTTATGTACAACAACCACCTGGCTTTGAAGATCCAGAAATTCCAGATTTTGTCAACAAACTACTCAAGGCTCTCTATGGATTAAAGCAAGCACCTACAGCTTGGTATGACACACTGTCAAAATTTTTGCTTAAATATGGATTCACTAGAAGAACAATTGACAAGACTCTCTTCTACAAGTAGCATGGTGGTGATATGATACTAGTTTAAATACATGGGGATGATATCATTTTAGATTCTACTAATGAAAAGTTATGTCAAAGATTCTCAAGTCTCATGCAGAGTGAATATAAAATGAGCATGATGGAAGAATTAAGAACTATCTTGGACTTCAAGTCAGTCAATAAAGTGATGAAATCTTCATCAGCCAAACCAAGTATGTTAAAGATTTATTGAAGAAATTTGGAATGGTTGATTATTCACCTGCATCAACACCTATGTCTACAACTACAAAGTTGGATAAGATAAGAAAGGAAAAAGTGTTGACATTTTAGGTTATAGAGGAATGATTGGATCTTTGTTGTATTTGACTGCTACTAGACCAGACATTATGTTTACAACATGTCTGTGTGCAAGATTTCAAGTCAATCCAAAGGAATCACATTTGATGGCTGTGAAGAGAATTTTCTGATACTTAAAGGGAACACCAAACTTGGGATTATGGTATCCTAAGGGAACTGGATTTGAAGCTGTTGGATACACAGATGCAGATTTTACTGGATGCAGGGTTGACAGAAATAGTACTAGTGGAAGCTGTCAATTTCTTGGACAAAGACTTGTATCATGGTATAGCAAGAAACAACAATCTGTGTCAACTTCCACAGTTGAGGCTGAATACATAGCTGCTGGAAGTTGTTGTGCTCAAGTGCTTTGGATTAAGAATCGGCTAATGGACTATGGCCTAGTGTTACACAAAATTCCAATTATGTGTGGCAATACTAGTGCTATATGTTGCTAATCCAGTTAATCATTCTAGAACAAAGCACATTGATGTAAGGTACCATTTTATTAGAGAATATGTTGCAAATGGTACTGTTGAGCTTATTTTTGTTCCAATAAAACAACAATTAGCTGACATTTTTACTAAACCTTTGGATGAAGCATCTTTCACTAGACTTGTTGGTGAAATTGGAATGTTAAATTCTTCATCATAAAGGCAAGAACTCAACTAATGTGTTGCAGTAGATTAATTTTCAGTAAATCAAAACTAATTTGATTTAATTGGAAATTAATTGGAATATGAGTTATAAATATTTCAGAATTCTCTGTATATTTATTTTTCAAAATTCAAAATTTAGCTTGGAATTTTTCAAATTTTAAGAAAACTGTCTAACTTTTAATTTATATTTTCAATATCTAAAATTAACATAAGACAGAATAAAAAAGAACAAAAGTTTATAGAGTTGAGTTCTCGATAAGTCTAACCGACTTCTCGAAAAGTTATTTTTAGACTTCTCGATAAGTCATTTTCCTGAATTCTTGAAGGACTTCTCGACAAGTCTTATTATGACTTCTCGATAAGTCATTGTACAGATCTCGATATATGATAATTCATTGAGTTCTCTACATGTATACATTTTAGACTTCTCGACAACTTAGAACTAAAATAATTTATATTAATAAATTGTTTCAGTAAAATACTTTTGATATAATATCATTCTAATTTTATTTTGATTTATTCAAATAAAGATTGGAAAAATTCAGTTCATTAATTACAAACTAGGTATTTATTTGACATCTCGATAAGTCACTATCTAGTTCTCGATAAGAGTCAGGAAAGTGACATATCGATATGTATGTATTCTCACACGTGACTTCTCGGTAAGCAAACCCCAAATATTTATTTCTACTTCTCGACAAGTCACTTACCTTTTCTAAAAATACCCAGACTTCTCGGCATAACCCCTCTTTCCGCTTTCGAGATCTCAAATGACCTAATTTTTATAATTTTTAACCGTTCTCTCTCATTCCAAACTCTTTCTTCTTCAAATCTCTTACCCATTTAAATTCAAACACTTGAAATGGCATCAAACACTATTAGAACTTTAATCCCAAAGGAGGGCACCGACTACCTTTATTCACAAATGCTAACCAAGCTCGTGATAGCTTCAAGAGTTTTGTTAAGTTTTTATCTGAGACATTCTTTGTATGTGCTACAACTGCAAGACCAATTCTGTATCTGGATGTTCTCAGTGATTTCTGGAACACAGCTGTGGTTAGGACAGTTGTGCATAAGAACCAAGCTACATCTTTGGTGGTAAACTGCTCAATCCAAGGGCAACAGGTGGAATTCACTGAGAATGATGTCAACCTGACTTTCGGAATTCCTACTGACAACATGGTGAAGGTCCCAACTCAAGAAGAGCTAGATGATTTCATGGATTTTATCAACTACAATGAAAAGATAAATCTGGCTAGCTTGAATAAGAAGCATCTGAGGAGGGAATGGTCATTCCTGTTTGACTCAATTATGAGCGCTTTCACCTGCTAGAAGACAGGGTATGACAACATCTCAAGTGTGGTCCAGAAGCTGGTGTTCTCCTTGGATCACAATAGACACAAAAATGTGGGGCTCTTGATTCTACAGGAACTCAGCATAAGGCTCACAATGCCTTTGGCTACAAGAGGTAAGGAAATTTTCTTTCCTAGGTTTATAATGTTACTTTAAACCATAAAGTTCAATTCATTCATTTACTTAATGGTATAGATAGAACAAAGATAGGTAATTATAAACATGTGTCCGAAATTCTATTTGCTCACTTATTACAAAGAATAAGGTACATGTAAGTCTTAGAATCACTCTATTTATGTTGGAGAGATTCAGGACTTACCCTTACCTTATGCCTGATATGAGGTCTAATGTTCAACCCAGTACAGTTATGGCCCATGAACAAACATAGAAACACCAACAGGGGCCTTCCACAACTGAGACCCTTCTTTCTTTACCATTATAAGCTAGGAAACCAACCACTTCATCCTCTCAAAAGGGTGAGGTGAGTAAAAAGAAGAGAAAGCAGGCACCCTTGACTATTATCAATGAGAGTGATGAGGATCAAATACCAATAGAGTCTAACCTGGTCCAGAAACCAAAGAAGGTAAAAAAATCTGAGTTGACCACTCAACTGGCTACCTCTGCATCCTCCCAAAAGGATGTAGTTGAAAAAAAGGGTTTACAACAGACTCTAGAGGCATCCTCTCAACAGTGCGTTTCTATTGAACAAAGCACTCTCCCTAGTGCATCTTGTAAAGAGTCTGCACCACAACTTGAACACATTCAAGTTTATGAAAGAAGAAATAAGGATGGAACACACTTTGAGTGCACATCTTTTGAAGCTCCCTCATGTATTCAGGGGGAGCTGCCAACACTTAATTCTTAAATCAAAAATCTAATTTCTCAAATTTCTTCTGTATACAATGAAACACTTGAATCTAATTCTTAAGTGTTGTCAAAATCAAGTGACATAATTCAAGAGACTGTGCTCACCACCCAGAAACCACATTTAGTTGGTGAGAGGTTATATTCTGGGGTAGACCTTGATGACACCAACAAAAATACAGGGGTATCATCAGTTTTTACTGAAGACCCCGTGGTTGTAACAATGCACCTTCATGTGCAAATCAATCTTCACATATTGACAGGTTTGAGGGTAGTACTCCCGGGGGGGTTTTTAAATCCTCTCCAATTCAATTGGAGGTTCCTCGTGTAGGGACAACTCCCCTCAAAACCTTGTCTGAGATTGCTTTGTCAATTGAAGGTGGGAGCCCAATATTTAATGATCCAACCATTGGGAAGACAAGTAAAGCACATTCAGGTAACAGTTCTTTGCAATAAGAACAAGGGTTTGAGGTCATGGTACATGATAGCAACCTGGTGAAATCCCTTCCAATTCAAAGGGAGGTTCCCATTATAGGTGAACAACCTACTGTCACAACCACAGTTTCTATTATAAGTTCAACTGTGATTCCAATCATAGGGTTAACTATCTCTTCACAACCCTCTACCTCAAACCAAACAGATATACCATCTACCTCTAACCCTACACAATAACCCTCTCACCTCATCTCACAGTGGCTGCAGGATTCTCAGACTCAGAAAATAACCATGAATGATTTTCTAGTGGACCAACTCTCTGGCCTTGCCAATATTACCCAACAGTTGCTTATAATTGATATGTCCAATCAGGATTATCAGGCTATCTTGCTCTCTTATAAAACAGATGTTGAAGAACAACAATAAAAGATTGTCAATGAAGCTGGGCAAGATGAAAATATTGATGCTTGGCTAGACAAAAACTTCATTTTGGAGATGGATGAGGTTTTGGCTAGGTTTAGAGAAGAGTACATAAGTATCCTAGGATGCAATTCCAAAACTCTCAGTCCACATGAAGTTTATGATGCTATTACAAAAGTCTACAAGGCACAGCTCAAAGCTTTTCACCTCATTGGTAAAGAACTATAGCAAACTCTGAAAAGTCATCAAGACAGAATTAGGAGATTGGTGAAAGACAAACTGGATGACCTTGTGCCAACTCAGGTGGAAATAAAAAATAAATTCAAGAAATTTATTGAGCAAATGGCAAGGTTTAATGTCACCGGTATGAAGCAGAGAATCAAGAACCTAAAGCAATCATTTCTGGCTCTACATGAAGTTCTCCAAAATCAAATCACCAATAACAATGACAGAAAGGTCAAATTAAATCAACTACATCAGGCTAGATATGAACCCTCAACATTGTTAATGGAGGGCATCAAGGAGTCTATTCAAGCTGTATTTGGTGTTTCTATCTCAATAATCTCATAACAACCACTCTCCACATCCACAAATCTTTATATCCAATCTATACAACAACAAGTCTCCAATCTGCAAGCCTCAAATGATTCACTCACAGCTCAGGTCACAACTCTCACTACAGTAGTGCAGAGTCAACAAAATGATATCAGGAACCTAGTAGACTCTCATAAACATCTCCAAATGCAGAATTATATCTCATTAGGAGCTATTATGGGTGCCTTGAATGTTCCACTACCTTCTCTACCTGAAGCTGTGAGGCCAGAAATTCTAACTCCTCTACTCCTGCCTTCTACCAAGACTAAGGGGGAGATAGAACCTAGAATTTAACAGTCCAAGGAAGCTGGAAAATATACACAATCAAAAAAAGCTGGAAAATCTACATCCCACTCAGGTCAAAGCTCTACATAAGTAAAAATTTCTCAGGATGTTGGAAAAGACAGACTCCAGAAAGCTGCAGAAGGACCTTGTCAAGACAATGAGTTCAATAAGCTATTAAAAGTTCTAAGAGTGTTTCTTCACAACAACTACATTACTTATAAGAGAGCCTTGGCCAACAACATCAATTTTCTAAGAGTGGTGATAGTAAAGACTGGGAACTTTTTGGAGAAGAGGATAGTGACCAATGTCAATGACTGTGGTTTGGACAGGTGTCTACAAGTGTCTCTCTCAAATCTTCAAACCATGAGAGTATCTGAGCTAGATGCAATAATTGATAGAGTTAATCCGGTAATTCCAGAGGACACCTAATTGCACAATGAACTCAAGAAAGCTCAGATAGCTGCTTTTTCTGAAGCCTATATACATCCAAGCAAGGGTGGCCTACATATGTCCACACACCAAACAGTGTAGATACTTCACAGTTCCCAAAAACTATGTAAAGGGAAATACAAGACTGATTATGACATTGGAGACTGATCTCAAGACCAAGAAGAACAAAACAACTGAAGATGAGGAGATGATCAGGATGCTGGGAAGTTACCTATAGAATGCTGAGACCATGTTGCCAACTACTCAATTCAACACAAAAGATGACAAGGATGATGATGAGCAAAAACCTTCTGGCTCAAATCCAAGTCAATCCTTTAAATCAACTAGTGGCAAAGTAGAAGTGAAGAAGAAGGATGATAGAAAAAGGGGAGATGAAAGCAGAAGGAGAAAAAAGGGTAGAGATCTCCAAATGCAGAATTCTATCTCATTAGGAGCTATTATGGGTGCCTTAAATGTTCCACTACCTTTTCTACCTGAAGTTGTGAGGCCAGAAATTCTAACTCGTCTACTCTTGCCTTCTACCAAGACTAAGGGGGAGATAGAAGCTAGAATTTAATAGTCCAAGAAAGCTGGAAAATATACACAATCAAAAGAAGCTGGCAAATCTACATCCCACTCAACTCAAAGCTCTACATAAGTAAACATTTCTCAGGATGTGGGAAAAGACAGACTTCAGAAAGCTACAGAAGGACCTTGTCAAGACAATGGTTTCATTAAGATATTAAAAGTTCTAAGAGTGTTTCTTCACAATAACTACATTACTTATAAGAGAGCCTTGGCCAACAACATCAATTTTCTAAGAGTGGTGATAGTAAAGACTGGGAACTTTTTAGAGAAGAGGATAGTGGCCAATGTCAATGACTGTGATTTGGAAAGTTGTCTACAAGTGTCTCTCTCAAATCTTCAAACCATGAGAGCATCTAAACTAGATACAATAATTAATAGAGTTAATCCGGTAATTCCAGAGGACACCTAATTACACAATGAACTCAAGAAAGCTCATATAGCTGCTTTTCCTGAAGCCTATCTACATCCAAGCAAGGGTGGCCTACATCTGTCCATAAACCAAACAGTATAGATACTTCACAGTTCCCAAAAACTATGTAAAGGGAAATACATGATTGATTATGACATTGGAGACTGATCTCAAGACCAAGAAGAACAAAATAACTGAAGATGAGGAGATGATCAGGATGCTGGGAAGATACCTACAGAATGCTAAGACCATGTTGCCAACTATTCAATTCAACACAAAAGATGACAAGGATGATGATGAGGAAAAGAATGATGAGCAAAAACCTTCTGCCTCAAATCCAAGTCAATCCTTTAAAGCAACTGGCGGCAAAGTAGAAGAAAAGAAGAAGGATGATAGAAAAAGGGGAGATGAAAGCCGAAGAAGAAAAAAAGGTAGAGAAGTTGGTGTCAAGAAAAATGTCCTACAAATCCAAATCTTACAAACTCAAACCACCAAGCCTAGCCAAACATTATCTCGGCCAAACCTACCTCAAAAGGCAAAATTCTTGTATAATCAAACTGCAAACACCCTGCTCAAAATACCAATCATATTCAGCCGTATCACACTAAAGAAAATCACAAACCTACCTTAATTCAAGCCTCCAACCATAATTTACTTCAAGTCTGTTGGAAGAAAACCAAAAAAATGCAAGCTGGTGTTGGGGTCATCTGGAATTGCTTCAATCAAACTGACTTTCTGCCTTTAAACATGTGCCTCATAGTTGTAGACTTTTTCCAACAATTAGCTGAAGAAATTGTCAAAGTCTGGGTTGAATAACTTGCAAAAGTCAGAATCTACCATCAAGATGGCTCCTTCGTTTTGCTTAGCAGGATAGTAATGGAAACTTTTTTCAACTACAGAACTGAAGAGGCTGATCAGCTTGATGAAGGATAAGGACACAAGTATAAGAATGTGGAAGTTTGTGATATTTGAAAGGTTAATAGAAAGGGATGAAAGGCATGCAATATTGAAGGCTGAAAAAGAGGAAAGAGACAGAAAATATGCAAAGAAAATAGAAATGTTTGAGCAGAGATCTAATGAACTCAAGGAGAAGGGGTTGAGTAGAATATCACAAGATGGACATTTTCTGAATATACAAGTTGGCAGATTCACAAGATTCAGAGTGGGTTACCTAAATGGTTACTCATTGGATGAATGGATCGAGCTTGTAGAAGCTCTAAGAGGGACTGAAATTATAGAGGAACTTCAAGTGCTTGTAGATTTTAAGGGCCTCATTAGAAAATAATCAGGCTATGAGAAATTCATGTGATGGATGTAATAATTGAATTTATGTAATCTCTCAATGGATAAAAGTTATATTTGTTAATTTGTCAGTTTTTATGTAAAAAAAATTTTAACTTGGGGTTAGTCTTGTTATCAGATAAGAATTTGTCATAAACAATCTTCTCACAAATTAGGGGAGATTGTTGTGCAAGACATGCCTATATAATAACAAGACTAAGTCACATTGACAACCCTAAGATTTAGTTGTTTGATAATCAACTTTATATTTTGTATTGTATTACTTGAGTCTGTAAAAAGGTTTGTAGATTAGATTGGAGTATTTTCTGTAAACAGATTCAAGCTAAGGAATAACCTCTGGAAGAAGATCAAACCATGATCATGCCTCAGAGAAAAATGAAGAAGCATGGACTTGAATAAAACTATTTTAAGAAAAATGTTCTAAGTCAAGTTATCGACAAGTCACGGATCAAGTAATATATAAAAGTCATTCAAGAACTCCAAAATGACTTATCGAGAAGTCCAAAATGGCTTATAATGAAGTCTCAGAAATATCGACAAGTCAAATAAACATATGAAGATTGGAGCTATCACCAAGTCATTTCTGCATGTAGAGAACTTAAAGATATCGACAAGGCAAAATAAAGATGTCAAGATTGGAGATATCGATAAGTCAATTTCTCATTAGAGATCTCAGATATATCGACAAGTCAGAAATATATATAGAGATCTCTGATATATCGACAAGTCAATTCTACATGTAGAGATCTCAGACATATCGACTAGTCATTTATCATAAAAAGATCAAGAGACCTCGATAAGTCAAATATACTTATAGAGAAATCTGAGATCTCGATAATTCATTATACTTATTGAGATGTCACTTCTCTATAGAACAAATTGGAGATCTCGATATGCCTCTCAAATACAGAATGCAAACAAATTCATGATCCAAGATTATCAGTCAACAAACAATCTATCAACTAGATTGAAAAGTCTACAAAGTAGCTGGGGAGAATACAAGATCAAGAGCCAAGATTAACTAGACAAAGGATGGTCACAGACCTGCAATATTCTGCACAGATTTGCTAAGCTAGAAATGGGAATAGAAAAAGGTTGCTTTAGAAAATAGTTTAGAACATTTTAGTGCAAGTTTTGTAAACCCGTGCTACTAGTGTATAAACTATGCACTAGTCCTTAGTTTAGGTGTAACACTCAGATTCACATTTTTTTGTATTCTCTTAAGGAATAAGCTGAGTTCTTATATTATTAAGAACAAAGAATTTGTAGTAAGACAAACTTAATTAATATAAATTAAGTGAGTTTTGAAATATTGTGTTTGTTGTGCTTATTTTTTTTATTTTTCTAACACTATTTCTCTATAATCAAACTGTTTTGTTCACACACCATATCCAAACAATTTCAAAAAGGCTAAAAATCAAAGAAACACATTCACACCCTGTATTGTACTCAATATCTAACAAATCCTAACTGATTTTGGTCCCCTTTTAGTCAGAATTTCATCCATTTAATCTGAATTAGACTCGAACATGATCATATTTGATCCGATCCGAACGATAACCAAAAATATTATAATCTGAAAGTAAATCCGATCCAAAACTGACCCTATCTGAAACCAATTTGATTATTCGAATTGTGAGAGTTAGATTTTACTATATGAGATGTGCACACATTTTTTGACATAAAAGTGTTAGGGAAAATCAACATCTTGTATCATTCATTAGAAACGCTTCCTCTGAAGAGGTATAACATCAAGTAAACTTATCTTTCACATCAATTATAAAATATTACATTTCAATATTTACAATATATGAAAAATTATTTATAAAAAAGCACATGATACACATGATTAACATTGGAAAATTTTAAAAATCTAACAAAAATATTTGGATTAATCGAGAATCTCACCTTAAGGTGGTGGGAGGAATCACAAAGGTGAAATTGATTTTATCATATATATTTGTTAGAGAATCGGAGAACCAAGAAATATTTGTGGTGAAAAATACACAACATCATCGCATGCATGTTTTAAATTTTTGGGTTCGGTGCTTAAGACAAAGGGATCAATACAAATATTTTGGACGCCACTGTCTCGAGAGGTATCAAAATTTAATATTTGAGAACTAATATGTCACATAAGATGCATATTATTTGTTGAGATTGAAACCAAAATATCATCGTTTACATATTTTACTCCAATCTATGAATGTGAATAATTTGACCTTAATTTTAACAAACAATATGCACCTATACATCAAGTTGTGCGCGCTCCCAGATTATTTTTCCTGTACATGTCTTTTTATACTATCACTAATTATAAGACAAAAATATTGCTTTGGAGGAATACATCACTAAAGCCCCAAATTTGATTATTACTAAATAATTTAATTCTAAAGATTTCATCATATTCGCTGATATAAAATTACATAATTATTTAAAATTTATTTATTTTATTTTGGTTATTTGATTTTGACATGGTTCGACTCCATATAATTACATAACTAAATAATATTTATTTATTATTTTCATTCTAATTTTAAAATCAAGCATATACAATTACATTATTTTTTTAATCTCAACTTATGCATTATTTGCACTAATCCTTTGTTATGTTCCCATATATTTAAGTCAGATGCAGACTCGTTGGACAAAATATGGGCTTTACAGGCCTCATATGGTAAAATATTGGGCTCCTCTCTAGCCCAATAAGTATTGGGCCTCTCAAAATATGTTTGATAGCCAGTATGTTTCCGTCATTTTCGAAAAGCATCTCCAATAGAGGTGGCCAAGGGGTTGCCAAATTTTTCGTGGCATGGCAACCTTGGTTTCCAACTTATTGGAGTTGTATGATTGTCAAAATGTTACCCACCATGATTGTCAAAACTTGAAAACTTCCCGAATTGGTTAAATTACATATATAAGTGTAAAAAAAATTTATCAATAAAACTTTTTTTATTTTATGAGTCATTTATAATTTAATTTAAGGACCATATAGATAACTTTTAAAGATTGTTAATTATGGGAGTAGAATATTGCCATGTTGATATGAAATTGAGTGAAAATAGAATATTAATAAATATGATTATTGACAAGGTTGGAAACTATTTTGGGAATTCCTTATTGGAGATGCTCTAAGGAGATTATTGTCTTGGATAAAAAATATATGTGATGGTTTTTATGCAAATGATATTTTGAAAATTGCAGTTATGAACTTGTTGGACTCAATGGTGAAATGTATCAACTCGGTGACAATGAGTAAGGGTGCTATGTCTGAGAAATATCAGGATCTAATTCAGGTTGGAGCAAATGCAGAGCTTATGAATGTCGTGCTATAGGAAATGGCAATGCACGATGAGTTGTTGAACGACAATTTTAGGTTGACTTATTTAGCTTTTAAGATTAAGTCTATTTCTAAGTTTATGACGAGTATTAAAACTTTGTCTTAGTTTTGGATGCATTTCCATTAATTTTTTGGTGGTTAGTCAAGTATGTTAAGTTGATTATTTGTTGTATGTCTCTAATGGTCGAACTCATGAACTTCTATTACTATATTTTCTAATGTTAGATATATTTGTGATGTCATGTCTAATCCGATTTGTTTAGTTTCAGAACTTAATATCAGGACTTACTGGAAATCAGAACTTACTGAAGTCAGAACTTATATCAGAACTTAAGGACGTTAGGATTTATATCAGGACTTAAGTGCGGGTACTTCAGATAAGGAATGCGGCTGATTTACAGGAGAGGATCATGACTAAAATAATAGAAGATATTCATGGAGATTTGGACATCTAGAAGACTTGTGAAAGGATAATATCTGATTGATATATTTTAGGAGACAGAAGTATATTCCATATCAATTAGAAGATCTTGTAAATGTGTACTAAAACACATCTTAGGGTTTACACTATAAGTGTTATCATTCACGAGAACATTATTCATTGTAACCTAGCAGCTCTTAGTGATATTGTTCATCACTGAGAGATAACAACTGTTTTATTGTAACAGAGTTTATTATATTGAATATACTTGATTACTGTTACATACTTGTGTTGATAAATCGATTTGATTATATAAACACTATATTCAACCCCCTTCTATAGTGTTGTGTGACCTAACAAGTGGTATCAGAGCCTCTCTGTTGATTTACAAACAGTGAGATCCAATTTACAATCATGTCTGAAGAAACATAAACCCCACCTAAGCCAACCAAAACTCAATATACTCAAAACAATCAAACTCACAGTCGATATGAGAGTACTAGGGTTCCCATACTGAGAGCATCTGAGTATCCTATATGGAAGGTAAAGATGGCTATGTTTCTCGAAGCCACAGATCCAGAATACCTTGATAGAATTAATGATGGACCATATAAGCCTACCAAGTTTTCTGTTGCAGTTGCTGATCAACCAGCAAAGATGATACCAAAGGAGAAAAGTGAGTACACAACTAAAGACATCTCATCTATTGCCAAGGATGCAAGGGTAAGGCATCTGCTTCATAGTGCAATTGACAATGTCATGTCAAACCAGGTAATTGGATGCAAGACTGCAAAAGAGATATGGGATGCTTTGGAGACAAGATGTCAGGGAACTGATGCAATCAAAAAGAACAGGAAGACTATACTCACACAAGAGTATGAGCTCTTTGACTCAAAAGCTGATGAGTCATTAATTGATTTATATGACAGGTTTGCCAAACTCTTGAATGATTTGTCACTGGTGGACAAGAAATATGATCTTGAAGATTCAAAGTGCTATTGTTAAGACAGGTAATCCAGTTCAACACTCAATGACAAAGCACATCAGCATTAGGTACCATTTTATAAGGGAACATATGAGGGAAGGTATAGTGGAATTGCATTTTGTTCCAACAGATCAACAACTAGCAGATATCTTCACAAAACCACTATGTGAAGCTACTTTACAAGGCTGGTAAATGAACTTGGAATGGTTTCAGGTTCTTTCTCAAAATCTGTTTAGTTTTTGTTCTCATGCATCAGACTTTATGATCAGTGTTTACATATTGTCTTATCTCCATGTAATCTGTGCTTAAATTGTAATATATTAAATACTGATTGTTATCTGATGTGATTCTCTATACTCTGATAGTGTTTTGAATGTTCTGTGACTATTCAATCCAATGAGGATTATTTGTTAGATGCTAACTTAGTAGTCTTTAACAAACTGTGTATCCCATGTTTGAATTAGTTATTTATGTGGAAATCCATAACACAAGCAAACTCTGGTTTTGATCTTAGTCAAATTTACTTTGTGTATCTTATTACTAAGTCACAAACTAGATTATTGCTTCTCATCTGTCAAATTCTGATGCAGTAAATCTTAAGGATGAACTACATGCTTGATAAGTCTCACTTATCTGAAGAAAGCAAAAGAAATGAAAAATTGAAGTCAGGTACTCCTTTGAGATCTAGAGTAAATATGTGAAAGGGAAGACCCAAGTGCATTGCTGGTATTAAGTTATATGCATTAGAAAAGCAAATAAATTTTTCTTGGTGACTTTTCACATTCTCTAATTACTGGAGAAATATTCTGATAATAGCATAAATTCTGATAGCAGGTGTGACTCATTTACACTGAGAAGCCACTGTAAAAATAATGTCAAAAGATGCATAAAATGAGCATAAACAGTTGAGGTGGACTCTTGCATAAATTTATTCTATAGTAGACTTCAAAATTAAAGACAAATTTTAAGCATTTTTTCTCAGTTATGCCTTATTTCTAAGATATCTGAAGTTTATCAGACTTTAATCTTTATCTGATCATTTGCAAATGCACACACTCTCACTCCATATGAATGATGAAAATTAATGTGGTGATTAAGTTATTTCTGACAAACAGTTAAGTATTATTTGCATAAATTCTGAGGACAAGTTCGGATGAAAGTTCTGTTGATTAAACTCTGAAGAAACCAGTCATTATTTGTGTGAAGAATCACAGATACAGTCATTCACTTTTTTAGTACAGAAGCCATGTTCTGATGACCGTTAAATTCTGATAATAGTCAAGTTCTGATGCAAATCCTGATAGAAACTCTTATACTTACGTGGCATTATTTAATTACTTGGCTTATTTTAGTATTTACTGTAACGGTTATATTTTGTCAGAAAATAATTAAGTGAGTTAAAAACAGTGATAATCATTTGGTTTGTGGTTGCGTGTTTGTTTTGGTAACAGCATGTGAGCAATAATTACTACACGTTTACCGTGCCCACTCATTACTTTTTTGACTGTTTCCATGCTGCCAGGTGTAAAAAGTCTGTTCTGCTTCACAAAATTAGTCGTTGTCACGTGGAGTGTATAAATAAGAGAGTTAAAAGATTTTATAATCTTTTACCTACTATTCTTATTTTCTAATCTCTCTTATTCTCTCTCTCACTCTCTAATATTCTCTTAAGCTATTTCTTACAGGCATTTTATCAAATACCTTTCATACACACAACTTTCACTTAATTTCTTACAGAAATGGCACCCAAGGACATCATCTTTAATGTAGCCAAGTTCATCCCAAACAACTACATGGCTATTCTCAGCAAGGATGATGCTCCATCAGATCTTCATTTTATTCAAGACTTTCTGGCTCGAAGTGAGATTGAGTATTGCTCTGACCCAACCACAATTACTCTCAGGAACTCAAATACTGGAGTTTTGGAGGAGTGGTGTTTATGATGATGGTGGTGAAGCTGGGTCCCCAAGTATCATTTTCACAACAGGGGAAGATGAGCATTTGGTAACATTGTCAACAGTTCGACAGGCTTTGCACTTACCAGAAAATTGCACTTTCAATGCCCAGATTAAGGAACCGCTGCTACAGGGTATAATGGCCAATCTTGGCTATGAAAAAGGTTTGTCTAAGCTGGGACAGCTGAAGAAGCCGTACATTAGAAAGGAGTGGAGCTACTTCTTTGACTGCATCACCAGATGTTTTACCAACCAATGCTCCAACTTTGATGCCATTTCTATTCTGAGTCAGCAAATAGGGTATGCACTTCTAAATCAAACTCACTTTGATTATGCTACTGCTATTCTTGGTTTTATTGGGGATAGGATGAATGAGGACCCAAATAATGTGTACTTTGCTATATTTTGTCAATTAATTTACAGTTTTTGTTGTCCTGATAAGCCTCAAAACTATAGTGAGACAATTCAACCTTTTAAACTTGCTAAAAGGGCCTTCATAAACTTGTTATCTACTGATAATAAGAAAGAGATACTAAGACCCCTTCAAATTCCTGATTCTGTAAAACAATTCTTAGTAAACTCTGACCCCAACACATACACACCAAAATTTCCAGAAGTTGCACCCTCTCAACCTCCATCAGCACCTACAACCAATCCTCAACCAGCTCAATCCTCTCAACCACAACCACAGCCTACCATCAGAACTTATTTCCAACCTGCACAATCTTCTCAACCATAACCATCTACTATAACATCTAGACCTAAACCTTCAAGAGCAAAATCTGATCCTAAATCTCCACCAAGGAGAAGAAGGATGATTCTCAGAGATGAATCAGATGAAGATGAACAGGAACAGGTTCCCACATCAGAACCTGTAGAGGTAGCAGCTGAAAAGGTAACTTTTCAGAAGGAAACTGAAGCTGAGGGTTCTGGTATTTTAAAGAGGAAAAGAACTTCAAGTTCTGATGCTGCTCAAGCAACTCATCCACCATCCAGAAGATCAAAGAAAATGAGAGCAGGAAGGCATATGGCACAACCTCAATATGAGGATGCTAAAGAAGCTGAGGAAGGGGATCAGGAATCTCTGATCTCATCAGGACCAATAGTGATTGAAGCTTTGCCACCTCCACCTCAAGATAAATACACTGTTTCAGACACAGTGATCACACCTCCTGTCTCTCTAATCAAGGAACCTGTTACAGATAAAGATTCAGGATTAAGTCCTGAAATTGACATTCATAGGCTTACCATTTCATCTGTCCTGTATCTGGAAGCACCACAAGGACAAGTGACAACTCCACCTGTTTCTCCACTAAATGCTGAAATCCCAACTACTCCAATTCTGGATGTGGAAATAGATGAAGTTGTACCAGATGCTCCTACAGCCACACACACTCTTGTGTTGTCAGAAGATGATGTGATTTTCTCAAGTTCCGAAGACAGTGCTCCAGTAAATACTCCAACTCAAATTCTTGGAAAGGAGGCACAGCTTAAAAAGTTTGTTGAAGAAGATGCTCATGTTCCTTGGGAAGAAACTCACAGAGGAGTTGATTGGACCAAGAATTGGAATGAATCTGACTTCATTCCCAGCTCAAAAGTTCTGTTAGAACTGAAGGGTTTTTAGCACATAAACGCAACGAAAACATAAATTTAAATCTTAAAAAAAACCGAAACCCTCTGCAGGATTCATGCGAAAAATAATATTTAATTCGTAGTTCAGTATATTTACCTTAAGAAGCTTTACGTTAATGGAAAGATGGAGGTCTTTAATATCGATCCAAGAACGATGAATGGAAATCCCTAGCAGCTGCTCCTCAAGTGTGAAGCACTCCACCGGTATCCACCAAGAGTACAATGTGATGGAGGATGAAGAGGTTGAGAGAATTAGTTACCTCCATCTTGTTCTACTTTAGAATTAGGGTTAATTATTTGGGTTAAGGCAAATAGGGTTTATAATAGTATATTTTTAGGCAAAATTTTCAGCTGAAAATTTTTCAAAAAATATTATTATTATTAACCCTTTAATTGATTATTCTTACTAACCAATTAACTAATAATTAAAACACCTTTTAATCATTAATCCCTTTTTTAAACACTTTAGAAAAATAATTCTCTCACTTGATTTAATTTCCAAAATTAAATTCTTAATTAATAATATTAAGAACTTTTCTTAATTAATTTATAATTAATTAAATCTCATTTAATAAATTATTAAATTTGATAATTAATTATTTATTTCACAAATAATTATCAGCCATTATTAATTAATTCATCTACCATTAAATCATTCTCTTTTATAATATGATCCTGTAGGTTCAATATTAAGCCGGTAGTAGAAATATATAATAATAAAACTATTTTATTATTATTTATATAAATTCTCTAATTCATTAAATATGATTAATTAATTAATCATATTTATTCTACATCGTGAGGGATACTTCTCAGCATATCACGACTATCCGGATAATACGAATTCACTGCTTAGAATACCAAGAACCCATTCAGTGAATTGTTACCGTAAAATCAATTCCTTCTACCCTACAATGTCACGATTAAATACAAGGCATGGAACTTGTGTCAAGCCTATCTTATTCAACCATATGCTTTCCCATTCACTATGCTTAGTTCTAATTAATGTAAATTAGAAACTCCTTTCTAATTTCATTCACTCTGGCCAGAGATTCCTGAACTAGCATATGTGGATCAGCATTGAACATTCTCTTCCTTCACTGGAAGGGGTAGATCTTTTATTGATCATACACTATCTTCATGTACAAATTCATACACCCAGTAGAGCCCTTATTATTGTCCCTAGAGACTAAGAACTAAATAAAAGTATAGTTCAGTGTACACAAGATGACTATGATGACCTCAAGTCTAAGGATACTTGTACAACTATCACTATGTGAACATCTGCTGACACGTGAGTGAACTTCATCAATTGTTCAGCTGTGTGAGTCATGTTCAGTGAACTTATTCTATAATAAGCACCTACATACTAGCTATAGTGTCACCACACAAATGTCTATGAGAATAGACATTCTTCATAATGAAGCAAGTATAGTATGTACCGGTCTTTGTGGATTACTAATTACCAGTTAGTAATCCTACGACCAGGAAATATTTAAGTTTAGAGTTATCATCTTTTAGGTCTCATTATTATGATCTCATCATAATCCATAAAACGCTTTACTCTAAACTATGGTATATCTTATTTAAACACTTAAATAGATAAAGCCCGCAATAAAACCAAAACAAGTCTTTTATTAATATAAATGAAATCAAAACAGATTACATAAAAGTTATTCCTAAATCATCATTCATGGTTGGACTTAGGACACATCTCTTTCAATCTTCCACTTGTACTAAAGCCAATCACTCTGGTATCTAATACCCATCTTGTCTTTATGACGATCAAAGTAACTTTGAGAAAGTGGCTTTGTGAGTGGGTCTGCTACGTTGTTATGTGTGTCAACTCTCTTGACGTCTCCTCTTTCAAAACAATACAAGAAATGTTACCGCGTTCCCACTAACCTTTTTGTAGACACACGGTTCATCTATGTTTTTGATAAAACCAAACTCTTTGATTGTCTCATCAAAACGGATGTTCCATCTACGAGAAGCTTGCTTTAAACCATACATGGTTCGCAACAGCTTACACACTAGGTGTTCATTTCCCTTGGAAAGAAAACCCTCTGGCTGTGTCATATACACTTCCTCTTCAAGTTTCCCATTGAGGAAGGCCGTTTTCACGTCCATTTTCCAGATCTCATAGTCGTAGTAAGCAGCAATCGCAAGCAAATTCTGAATTGATTTTAACAGGGCTACAGGCAAAAAAGTTTCATCAAAGTCAATCCCTTGCCTTTGTCTGAATCCTTTTGCCACGAGCCTGGCCTTATAGGTCTCCACCTGCCATCTGCTCCAATCTTTCTTTTGTATACCCACTTGCACCCAATAGGCTTAACACCTTCAGGCGCCTCAACCAGAGTCCATACTTGGTTGGTATACATAGATTCCATTTCGGATTTCATGGCACTATGCCATTTCTCTGAGTCAACACTACTCATAGCCTCATTATAGGTCACAGGGTCGTCATCATCAATGATTGACAACTCATTGTCATTCTCAATGACAAGGCCATAATACCTCTCAGGTTGGCGGGACACTCTCCCTGACCTATGAATGGGCTGTTCCACAGAAGGTTGTTCAGTCTGAACAGGTGTTTCCACTTGATTCGTAGTAGTTTGTGCTTCTTGAACTTCATCAAGTTCAATTTTGCTCCCACTGTTTCCTTCATGGATAAACTGCTTTTCCAAGAAGGTAGCATGTCAGGAGACAAACACCCGATGATCGGTGTAAAAGTAATACCCTAAAGTCTCTTTAGGATATCCCACAAAATTATATTTTACGGATTGAGATTCCAGCTTATCTGGGTCAACTTTCTTGACATAAGCTGGACATCCCCAAATCTTAACGTGTTTAAGACTCGGTTTCCTTTCTTTCCATATCTCATATGGAGTTTGAGGAACAAATTTGGAAGGCACCTTATTCAGTAAATATGCTGAGGTTTCCAATGCATAACCCCACAGGAATACTGGAAAATTCGCATAGCTCATCATGGACCGAACCATGTCTAACAAAGTTCGATTTCTCCTTTCAGATACCCCATTCAACTGTGGAGTATATGGAGGAGTCCACTGGGAGACTATACCATTTCCTTTGAGATAAGCTAGAAACTCTCCATTCAAATATTCACCACCTCGATCTGATCGAAGAGTTATAATACTATGTTTGGTTTGTTTCTCCACTTCATACTTATATTCTTTGAACTTTTCAAAGGCTTCAGACTTGTGTTTCATCAAATACACATATTTGAATCTAGATCGATCATCTATGAAAGCAATGAAGGATGAAATACCACCCATGGCTTGCGTAGACATTGGTCTACATACATCTGTGTTTACCAATCCTAGCATATTTGCAGCCCTCTCTCCATGTCCACTAAATGGAGATTTGGTCATTTTACCCAATAGACAAGACTCGCATGTAGGATATGATTCAAAATCAAAGGGGTCAAGTAATCCTTCCTTATACAATGTCCGCAGTCTATTTTCACTAATATGACCAAGTCCGCAGTGCCACAAGAAAGTGAGATTTTCATCATCCCATTTTCTTTTATTAGTATGTTCAATTTGTAGTAAATTATGCTCTACGTCACATACATACAGACCATTGTTTAAAATACCACTTCCATAAAGAACGTTATCTCTAAGAATTGAACATTTATTATTCTGAATAACAAACGAAAATCCAGCAAAGTCTAACATGGAATAGAAATAATATTCCTTACAATCGAGGGAACAAAATAACAATTATTTAGAACAATAGTCTTTCCCTAGGCATATGTAAATGAAATGATCCTACAGCTTTAGCAGCAACTCTTGCTCCATGTCCCATCCGTAGAATCACCTCCTCTTCTTCAAGAGTCCTACTTCTCCTTAGTCTCTGCAACGAATTGCAAATATAAGAACCACAGGCGGTATCTAATACCCAAGTAGAAATTTGACTTAGTGACATATTAACTTCGATCATGAACATACCTAAATCAAAAGCGGTAGTCTCACTACCCTTCTTCTTCTTCAATTCTGCAAGGTAAACCTTGTAGTTCCTCTTCCAGTGCCCCACCTTGTTACAGTGAAAGCAAACAGCTTTGCTCTTGGGGTTTTCAGCTTTTGGTGGAACCGGCTTTTTCTCACCTACTTTCTTCTTCTTGGAAGGGTTCTTCTTCCTTTTTTTAGGATTGGAACCTTCACCAATTAGAAGAACAGAAATCTTCTTAGGGGGAAAATTCGATTCCGCAGTCTTCAACATGTTGTAGAGTTCAGGCAGGCTGACATCCAGCTTATTCATGTGAAAGTTCACAACAAACTGCGAGAACAAACTCAGAAGTGATTGCAAGACCAAGTCTTGGCTCAGCTCCCCATCCATGGCAAAACCAAGTTGTCCAAGATGTTCAATCAAATTGATCATCTTAAGTACATGGTCATTCACAAATGATCGCTCAGACATCCTACAACCGAACAGCTCCTTCGATATCTCATATCGAGCTGTCCTCCCTGCCACATCATATAACTCTTGTAGATGCATAAGGATAGTGTGAGCATCCATATGCTCATGTTACTTCTGTAACTCAATATTCATGGAAGCTAGCATGATGCATTGAGCAACATTTGCATCATCTATCCACTTACAATACACAACATGTTCATCATTATGTGCATCGCTAGCAGGTTCAGTAGGCTTAGGTGAGTCAAGCACATATTCCAGCTTCTCAACCCTGAGAACAATTCTCAAGTTTCGAAGCCAGTCAGCAAAATTAGGACCACTCAACTTGTGAGCATCTAGTGTACTCCGGAGTGATAGTGCAGAAGCCATAACGAATATAGTAAATCTGTAAATGATGAACACATAATAACACTTAGCAAATATTCAATTTCATTTCAAAATACTATATGAATCGGGTCTTTATTCATAAGTGGCTCCCACTAGTTTATCTAATTTATACAACCCCTAAGTGAAAATTAAGCATTCATAATGCTAGTGGGAATAGGGATCCTACATTCCATCACACAACCTCGGCTGTAGCACGAAACGTCATGTGATGTTCAATAGGCAGACAACTCTTGTCAATTACATCTTATGTTATTACCTAATAAAACTTTAGCCTCTTGAATAATTGAGTCACGGCTGTAGCACGACAAACTCAATATTATAAGTCAAGTCTAACCCAACATTTCGTACAATTGAATCAGTCTCCAACGGCCCACGGCTGTAGCACGTAACGACCTTTAGATTCTAATTCAATGTACACATCTTTATGTAATAGACAAGTATTTCTTATTTTGAAATCAAAGCCCTCGGCTGTAGCACGAAACGACAATGATTTAAAAATAAGAACTACTTTCTACCATGTTGGAAGGCTTTGACCGACACAAGCCCGTTGTGTCATTGGCCAATTACTACTTGATATTATTTAATTTTAGAGGGATTATATTATGTTACAATCATAATCATATTATAAAGAGATTCTTCCTTTTAAATTAAATATTTCAAACAATAATCGATAATCAGATGATTCCCAGATCGGGGGGAGCATTGTCAAGAGGCGTCACTTAATACCACTTTCTTACAGATAGAAATCTGCTTTTGACAGAATCATCCTTTCTATCAATATTGAAAATTTATATTTAATTACGTGTTTCATAAACGCAAGAATCTCATGATTGTATTCATAATATTATTGTTAAGGCAAAAAACGATTCCTATTCTAGATTTTCTAGAGCACGCCTTATATTGATTTAAGTTCACCTAAATCTATCATCGCATGGTAAACATAGGCATATATCTCATATATAAAAATATCTCATAAATAAAATTAAATAAACAAGTAAATATAAAGTGCAATAAATTAAATGTGTTTGGTTATGGCCCCATCCTATGTGATCTTTATCAAGCTCATGATAAAGATCAAGGTCAATCTAATATGGTGATGGAAATAAATACAACTACTTATTACATAAGTCTTCTTCTTTGTTTAGACTTCTTGTATGCCTTGTCTTCTTCTTTGTATCACCTCCATTGGATAGCCTTCTTGAGTCTTCAATTACATTACATGATTGAAAGTAAAACTAATCTAATGAACTTACAAGAATAACTCGAGTTACATTCGAGATTTATGATTACAAAGATTGACGACATGCAAGTCGTATTTAAAACCAAAACCAAAACCATTACACTAAGGTCGAAAGGCCATAACCATCCACCATGCTCATACAACACACAAAAGCATGTTAAAACACATAATCTGATCTTAACATATCATATTATCCATGATCTAATCATAAAAAAAATGACAAAAATTAGAATCAAATCAGAAAAATAAGAATCACTGTTTACGGGCAGTAACCGACGTCAAACGCCTTACAGACCAGTCGTTGATAGCTTTAGCTATCAGTTTTGTTCAGACGCTTGTTTACCTATGGAATAGGGTATTCGTTTGCATAAATCGGACACCAGACCCATATTTCAGCAAATCTGCAGCAGCCAATTCAGAATCCGTATCTAATATGATTCTCATAATTAGAACACACATAAATCATGTATATATCAGTATATATACAGATTACATAATCATCTTATGATTATACAACTCACATGAATATCATATATTCAAAACCATACATATATAAGCATATCATATCAACATCAAATCATGGCGAATCACGTACATGCTCATATATCGAAAACAGTTAAACACATAAACGAATTAAAAACTTTTCGCAAGTAGCTCTGATGCCATTGAAGGTTTTAGCACATAAACACAACGAAAACGTAAATTTAAATCTTAAAAAAAACCGAAACCCTCCGCATGATCCATGCGAAAAATAATATTTAATTCGTAGTTCAGTATGTTTACCTTAAGAAACTTTACATTAATGGAAAGATGGAGGTCTTTAATAGCGATCCAAGAACGATGAACGGAAATCCCTAGCAGCTGTTCCTCAAGTGTGAAGCACTCCACCGGTATCCACCAAGAGTACAATGTGATGGAGGAGGAAGAGGTTGAGAGAATTAGTTGCCTCCCTCTTGTTCTAATTTAGAATTAGGGTTAATTATTTGGGTTAAGGCAAATAGGGTTTATAATAGTATATTTATAGGCAAAATTTTCAGCTGAAAATTTTCCATAAAATATTATTATTATTAACCCTTTAATTGATTATTCTTATTAACCAATTAACTAATAATTAAAACACCTTTTAATCATTAATCCCTTTTCTAAACACTTTAGAAAAATAATTCTTTCACTTGATTTAATTTCCAAAATTAAATTCTTAATTAATAATACTAAGAACTTTTCTTAATTAATTTATAATTAATTAAATCTCATTTAATCAATTATTAAATTTGCTAATTAATTATTTATTTCACAAATAAATAATTATCAGCCATTATTAATTAATTCCTCCACCATTAAATCATTCTCTTTTATGGTGTGACCCTGTAGGTTCAATATTAAGCCGGTAGTAGAAATAAATAATAATAAAACTATTTTATCATTATTTATATAAATTCTCTAATTCATTAAATATGATTAATTAATTAATCATATTTATTCTACATCGTGAGGGATACTTCTCAGCATATCGCGACTATCCGGATAATACGAATTCACTGCTTAGAATACCAAGAACCCATTCAGTGAATAGTTACCGTACAATCAATTCCTTCTACCCTGCAATGTCACGATTAAATACAAGGCATGGAACTTGTGTCAAGCCTATCTTATTTAATCATATGCTTTCCCATTCACTATGCTTAGTTCTAATTAATGTAATTTAGAAACTCCTTTCTAATTTCATTCACTCTGGCCAGAGATTCCTGAACTAGCATAAGTGGATCAGCATTGAACATTTTCTTCCTTCACTAGAAGGGGTAGATCCTTTATTGATTATACACTATCTTCGTGTACAAATTCCTACACCCAGTAGAGCCCTTATTATTGTCCCTAGAGACTAAGAACTAAACCAAAGTATAGTTCAGTGTACACAAGATGACTACGATGACCTCAAGTCTAAGGATACTTGTACAACTATCACTATGTGAACATCTGCTGACACGTGAGTGAACTCCATCAGTTGTTCAGCTGTGTGAGTCATGTTCAGTGAATTATTCTATAATAAGCACCTACATACTAACTATAGTGTCACCACACAAATGTCTATGAGAACAAACATCCTTCATAATGAAGCAAGTATAGTATGTACCGATCTTTGCGGATTACTAATTACCAGTTAGTAATCCTACGACCAGAAAATATTTAAGTTCAGAGTTATCATCTTTTAGGTCTCATTATTATGATTTCATCATAATCCATAAAAACTTTACTCTAAATTATGGTATATCTTATTTAAACACTTAAATAGATAAAGCCCGCAATAAAACCAAAACAAGTCTTTTATTAATATAAATGAAATCAAAACAGATTATATAAAAGTTATTCCTAAATCATCATATATGATTGGACTTAGGACACATCTCTTTCAAGAACATATTGCAAAAGCTGATGAGTTGTTGACAAATTCTGACTTTAAAGCTCAACTTAAAGTCACAGCTCTCAGTACTAAAAGTCTTCAAGGTCAACACTCCATTACTCATGCCAAGGTTGATAAACTACAGGAAAATGCTGATAAGCTGGACCTGATGCTCAAGCTAGACAAGAACAGGTTTATCAGACCTATTCATGAGAAAGTAGAGGCTATTGAGAAAGTTCAAGAAAAGCAACAAGCCCAATTGACTGAGGTCCTACAGTATCAAGCCTCTCAACAAGCACAACTCAATGAAATCCAATCTTCAGTAGAACTTCTTCTCTCTCTACTCCTTCCAGATGATGCCAAAAAGGGGGAGAAGGTAGTTAAGTCCAAATGTTCAACTAGTCAAGTACTGAAGAAGAAGGATGATAAATGAGATGACCAGGGAAACCCTAGCAAGGGCAAGGGTCAAGGTCAAGGGCAAAGCAGCAAAGTTTCTTTAAAGAAACTAAATTCTGATTCTAGAAAATCTTCTACACAAAAGAATTCAAGTTCTGAAGTTGTGAATGCTCAAAATCTGATAGCATGTTCTGATAATCAAAATCTGATATCAAGTTCTGATGTTCTAATTCAAGCTGAAAATCAAGATTCTCAGAAGTTTTTACAAACTCTGAAACTTAAGGGAAGGGAGACTATTGTTTATTATAAGGATCCCAAGATTCAGACACTTGATGAAGAGATTGCTAGAAGATTATTTCTCAAGCATAATCCTGGAATGGATTTAGGGACTCTAAAGAAGGAAGAAGCTAGATTTGCAGCTGAGAAGACAAATATTAAGTCTAAAGCTTCTAATGCAAAGAAACCTCCAAGGCCTAAGGCAAAAGCATTGTGATCAAGGAAACCACTGAGGCTTCAAAGCCCAAGACAAGATCACAAGTTGAAATTGATCCCAAGGCAAAAGGGAAAGGAAAGATTGATGAACCAACAAAGAAACAGGAGATGAAGATTCCTCAAATCCTGATGAAACCTGTATGCAAACTAGTTCAAGTTTTTGATGTTGCTGCAGAAGATGAAACTGTTGAAACTCTGAAAAGAAGGAAGAAAACAGAAGAATCTAAAACAACCTCTGACATAGCTCAAGTTGTTCAGAGTGAAGAATAGCAAGCTACAGAAGATTCTACAAATCATGATCAAGTCATCAAGACATCAATCTCTGACAAAGCTCAAGTTAATCTGAACAAAATGACAGTTACTGATAAGAGAAAACTCCTATGGAAAAATGTTAATCCATCATATCCTAAGAAAAGTCAACTGCTATCTGATTTAATGAATGTTGGATTGAAAGCCAGAGAAGCAAGAGACAGAGCTGGATTAGGTTCTGAAGAAGCCAAGATCAAGACACTAGTTGAAG